>NC_050450.1:84892523-85009889 GCF_903995425.1 Onychomys torridus
GATCAGAAGTTCAAAGTCATCCTCAGCTACATAGCAAATTCTAAGTCAGCCTGGGCTACATGAGACCGGGGGTGGGGAGGGTGTGGAAGTGTGTCTCCCTAAGTCTGGGCACTATGTCACTTAGCACTGGACTCAATTAAAACTGGCAGAAAATATAAAATAATAGTGGCTTGATTAACAGAAAATAATTTTGCTCCATTGTCTAAATCTAGGAGTCAGAGGCACACAGGTTCTCCGTAGCTCCCCTTTGTGCCCCACTGTGTATGACCAGGATTTCCCAGGTTGGCCAAGATGGATACTTCAGCTCCAGCTCCCGTGTCTCCATCCTAGTCATCCGTAAAGATAAAAGACAGCAGCAGCAGGGCGCACCCTCTGTCCCTCCCGAGCTTTGCACATAGCACTTCTGCCCACAGACTGTCAACATAGTCTGTCCCATTGTGTAAAAGGGAGTAGAGGAGGCTGGAGAGCCAGCTCAGTGGTTAAGAGCATGTACTGCTCTCTCAGAGTACCTGAATCTGAACCCCAGCGCTCATCTTTAGTGTCTTAGCACATTGGCTGGTAAACAACTGTCTCTAAAAAAGCCATGCCATTCTATTTGGTTTAAAAGGGAGGGGGTAAGACCATAGAGGTGGCCCAGCATTTAAGAGCACTGATTATTCTTCCAGAGGACCAGCGTTCCACTCCCAGTACCCACATGGTAGCTCACAACTCCAGTTCCAGAGGATTTAATGCCCTGTTCTGGCTTCTGTGGGTATTGCATGCACATGGTGCACAGCCATACATTCAGGCAAAACATCCATACACATAAATTAATTCTTAAAGTTGGAAAGGCCTGGTGGTAGTGACATACACTATCCAGCACTCTGGAGGCAGAGGCAGGTGGATCTCTGTGAGTTCGAGGCCAGCCTGGTCTACAGAGTGAATTCCAGAACAGCTAGGACTACACAGAGAAACCCCATCTCAAAAAATTTAAAGAAGTTGGAAAGCAATTGAGGGAAAACAGCAAACATTGACCTCTGGTCTCCACGTGCATACACAAATGTACATGGGTACCAGCACATACATGTGAAGACACCTACACTCACATGTACATACACACTATACACTACACCCACAAACTTTTCAATCTTTTATGAGGATTCCTAGGAATATAATCAAATTAACTTTTAACGGTTACTTGGGAGGCTGAGGTAGGAGGGTCTTGAGTTCAAGACCAGCCTGTGATACATATCAAGACCCATTTTATATAAATCTTAAGCAATAAAGAATATGGTTGAAGCTTTAGGAGCAAGGACATCATACTGGGGTGGGTTTTGATTTTTTTGATGGTGTGTGTGTTTGTGTTACTGGGAATTGAATCCAGGACTTCCTGTACACTAGTCAAGTGCTCTGTCATTGAACGAGCCCCCATGTGATGTTTTAAAGTATCAGGAATGCTTGGCTTGGGTAGGGTAGCAATGGGAGCCACTTTGATGGTCAGTGGGTTTAGAATTTAGAATGGTGAAGGAGGGCAGTCAAGACTAGCTTGATGTCGCTAGCTCCATCTTCTGGCGAAAAATGGGATCAGCCTTTATTGCAGGGCGTGAAAGACACATCAGTGTGACTGTGAAACACATCAGTGTGACTGTGAGACACATCAGTGTGACTGTGAGAGACACAATCAGTGTGACTGTGAGACACATCAGTGTGACTGTGAGACACAATCAGTGTGACTGTGAGACACAATCAGTGTGACTGTGAGAGACACAATCAGTGTGACTGTGAGACACATCAGTGTGACTGTGAGACACAATCAGTGTGACTGTGAGACACATCAGTGTGACTGTGAGACACATCAGTGTGACTGTGAGACACAATCAGTGTGACTGTGAGACACATCAGTGTGACTGTGAGACACATCAGTGTGACTGTGAGACACATCAGTGTGACTGTGAGACACAATCAGTGTGACTGTGAGACACATCAGTGTGACTGTGAGACACATCAGTGTGACTGTGAGAGACACAATCAGTGTGACTGTGAGACACAATCAGTGTGACTGTGAGAGACACAATCAGTGTGACTGTGAGACACAATCAGTGTGACTGTGAGAGACATCAGTGTGACTGTGAGACACAATCAGTGTGACTGTGAGACACAATCAGTGTGACTGTGAGAGACACAATCAGTGTGACTGTGAGAGACACATCAGTGTGACTGTGAGACACAATCAGTGTGACTGTGAGACACAATCAGTGTGACTGTGAGAGACATCAGTGTGACTGTGAGACACAATCAGTGTGACTGTGAGAGACATCAGTGTGACTGTGAGACACATCAGTGTGACTGTGAGACACAATCAGTGTGACTGTGAGACACATCAGTGTGACTGTGAGACAACTGTCTGCAGTCTTTCCAACTGTGGGAGGCCAGCTCCCACTTTTTCCCAGGGTACTCTTGAGGAGAAAGGGGTAAGAAATATTCAGATAGAAAGATAGTGTGGAGAAGACAGACAGAAACACAGGATAGCCTCGGGAGGAGCTGGATCAATATCCATTGTCCCCTTCTGTCTCTTCAGAAGGGCTTTTTATAGGAATGCCAAGGGGCAGGGCAAAAGACCTCCCCACACATCCAAGTGCAGACCTTTCCAATCACCTAGTAACCACACACATGGTCAAGCAATCCTCTAATGCAGCCCTGCTGGGTAAAGCAAGCTCAGATCTCACTAGGAAACCTCTGTGGGCCCCCACACCCAACCAGGCCCTTCTCCAGCAGGCAGCAGCTGAGTGAATTTCCTCAGGAACACACATAAGCTAGACCTTGCTCTCCAGGGCTCTTGTGTAATCCCAAAGCCCCAGCCTGGGCCTGCTGCTCCAGACTTGATTTACAGCTTCCCTAAGGAGGACTCTGGTTACCGGCCATGGGTGCAGAAGGGTTGGGATTTTCTTGCCAATGCTGAACTAACTCACTCTTTTTTACTTTGTCATTTATTTAAAGTATGGCTCTCCACTCCCTTTAGCCGGCTAGGACTCATGGGAATTTATCCCACCGCTGTCCTGGCACATGTGCCAACTGGTACAAACACAAGCATAGGTCTGTGTGTAGGGAAGGATTGGAGATGAACTAAATGTCCAGCGTACAAGGCCAGAAGCTGTAGGGCATTCGTGGGTTCAAATATTCCACATCAGTAAACACAAAGGGATGCTGTTACAAAATAAGTTTCTAGATATACTGGTAAGCACAAAAGCAGCAGGGAAGGGCAGGCCAACCATGCATGCCTCCTTATAGAAAAAAGAGTGGAGAGCTGCTGTTTGTGATGCATGCCTGGAATCCCAGAACTCAGGAGGATTTCCATGGGTTCTAAACCAGCCTGGGATATAGTGAGACCCTATTTCAAAAGACCATGCAGAACAGACTTATATCGCTATTTGTTTATGTATGTGTGCTATACTTCTGGAAGAAGGAACAGTGATATCAGTTGTCTCCAAAAGAGACACAGTAACAGGGGAATTTTTCTCCCATTTGCAATTCTATCTTTTAAATTTTGTTTCTGTTATTTTTTATTTTTTTATTTTTATTATTTATTTATTTATTTATTTATTTTGGTTTTTTGAGACAGGGTTTCTCTGTGTAGCTTTGTGCCTTTCCTGGAACTCGCTTTGAAGACTAGGCTGGCCTCAAACTCACAGAGATCTGCCTGGCTCTGCCTCCCGAGTGCTGGGATTACAGGCGTGCACCACCACCGCCTGGCTGTTATTTTTTTAATTATGGTGGTTGTGGACATGAGTGTAGGTACCCAGGAAGGCCAGAAGGGGGGCACTGGATCCCATGAAACTGGAGCGGTGGATGCCGGTAAGCTACCATGTGAGTGCTAGGAATCGAACCCGGGTCTTCTGCAAGACCAGAACATGCTCTTGACCACTAAGCCATCTCTCCAGACTTCTCTCCACCCCCATTTTTAAAGACATCATCTTATAGATCTTATGCTGGCCTCAAATTTGCTCTATAACTGAGGATGACATTGACTTCTGGTCCTCCTGCCTCTACCTCCTGAGTGCTGGACTGACAGCCATGCACTTCCATACCCTGTTTATATTGTGCTGGTGGCTGAATCCAGGACTTCTTGTGTACTAGGCAAGACTCTACCAGCAGAGCTGCACCCTACCCATACTTCCATATCCTGGTCATAAAAGAAAATGTATGTTTTCCATCCTTCAGGGAACATAGTCTTCTATCCTGCCTTCATGAAGAAACATACCATCCATCAAGAATTCCCATCTTCTCCTCTGGCCATGGATTCTTCTCTTTGCTGAACGGACTTCAAACTCTGATACTTCATGAGACTTTAAGCCACTAATAAAACAAGTAGGAAGAGGACAGCTCCTTCCTCAGATCTGCTCCTGAAGCAGCCCGTTCCTAGCTTATTGCCCTTTAGAAGCCATGTCCACACACCCAAATCTACCTTTTCTAAAAGCTTGCTACAAAGAAGGCAACGACCACAGAAATCATGGGAGGAGGGAGTTACTGGTGGCTTGCAAAGCAAAAATAAAGTTTAGATGTGTTTCTTTCCATGTGTGTGTGGGGGGGGGGGGCTGAATTCCTTTCTGACACAGGATCAAGGGATGGCAAGATGGCCCTGTGGGTAAGGGCACCTGCTGCCTGAGTTCAGTCCCCAGGACTCACATGATGGAAGGAGAGAATCCATTCCCACAGGTTGTCTTTTGACCCCCACATGGGTACCATGGCACATGTATACCCACACACATGAATAAATAAGGAGTAAATGTTAAGAAATTGTTTTAACTTTAATACCAGCACTCAGGAGGCAGAGGCAGGTGGATCTTAATGAGTTCAATGCCAATCTGCTCTACAGAGGGAGTTCCAGGGCAGCCAGACTATTACACAGGGAAAGCCTGTCTTGAAATACACACACACAAAAGGGCTGGAGAGAGCCGGGTGGTGGTGGCACACACCTTTAATCCCAGCACTCGGGAGGCAGAGGCAGGCGGATCTCTGTGAGTTCAAGGCCAGCCTGGGCTACAGAGTGTGTTCCAGGAAAGGCACAAAAGCTACACAGAGAAACCTTGTCTCAAAAAACAAGGGGGGGGGGTGCCTGGAGAGATGGCTCAGTGGTTAAGAGCACTGACTGCTCTTCCAGAGGTCCTGAGTTCAATTCCCAGCACCCACATGGCAGCTCACAACTATCTGTAACTCTAGTTCCAGGGGATCTGACACCGTCACACAGACATACATGCAGGCAAAACACCAATGCACATAAGATCAATAAATCTTTTTTTAAAAAGAGAGAAAGAAAGAAAGAAAGAAAGAAAGAAAGAAAGAAAGAAACCCACAAAAAATAATGAATGAAATCATTTTGTTTTTATTTATTTTTTATTTTATGTGCATTGGTGTTTTGCCATGGGTGTCTGGTCGCCTGGAACTGGAATTACAGACAGTTGTGAGCTGCCGGGTGGGTGCTGGGAATTGAACCCGGGTCCTCTGGAAGAGCAGTCAGTGCTCTTAACCACTGAGCCATCTCTCCAGCCCCAAAATTGTTTTAATTCTATCAAAATGTCACCTCTGGGCCTTCTTACCATCTGCAAAGTGGGAAGGGACAGTCAATGAGAAAAACCTAGTCAGGGAAGGGGGGTTGCGGCTGTCTTTCAGGACAGTCATCTCTGGAATCCAGGACTGCTAGTGTCTGGCCAGTTCCTCAGACTTCCTTTGATTGGCTGGCTACTTGGTTGCTTTTTCTGACGTGACGAATCTCTGAGACAGAGATGGAAGCAAGGCCTGGGAATCAGCACGTTGGAGAGCGCCTCTGTGGGCACTGTGGCCAGCAATGCATGGAGTCCCAGACCTGCGGAGGAAGACATTTCTGAGGGGCTCTCTAATCCAGGGCTCTGCTCCCTTGCCAGTCGCCCCACACACAGTTCTGCACATTGGAGAGGCAACAAAACTGGCTGGGAGCAAAAACCCCGGCACCAGACAACCTAGGAGTACATCTTTCCCTTTTGTGATCTGTTGGCATCTGGTGCCTCTGTTTCTTCTGTGAAGAACGGGGTGTGCTCTATCTCAGCAGGTCACTGAGTAATTGGAGAAGTACCTGGTTTGTGGTAACTGCTCAGTAAGGACTAGCCCTTACTGCTAAACTATGTGAGAAATTTTGCAAGACAGGCACCCGAGCAGCTATAGAAATTTTATACCCAAACTGACTCTTCAGAGCAGCCCTGGATTGGGAGAAGACAGCCTTAGCTCTGTCAGGCCATACTGTAAACAAATTCTCATCTCACATCGCCAAAGGAGAGAAAGAAATAAGAGCACGCAAGGATGTTGGGAGATTCCAAGTTTTTCCAAGTGGGAAAAAAAAAAAAACTCATGGTAATTACTCACTTCCAGACCCAGAAATAAAGAATGGAAACAATCCTTTGTATGATGGATAGAGAGGTGAGAAAATTGGGTCTGGGGTGGAGGGTAGCCATAACATCCCCTTATTACCCAGGGTGCTGGAGGAGAGGAACCACTAGGTGGCAGCATATGAGCAGGTGAACCGGAGAGAACCAATTGCCTCCTGCTTTAGGAACTCCTTTGCACCAATCCCAACCCATAGGTGAGAACAATGGGCATTGTTCAGTGTTTAACACAAAACCCTTCTGTGCCTACCCATCCTTCCTTGGAAAGCCTGCCCTCAAGTCCTCAAGAACATGACTGTGTGACTACCCTGAGTCAGACACCAGAAAGGGGGGGGGGGGTCCCAGAAGAGAAAGAGCAAGCATCTGGGGCAGGGGTGGGAAGAGGGTTGAAAAATGTTCTTAACAGCACACCCACTGCTTCCAGCATTTAAAACAATCCCTTGGCAAGGTGATCCCTTCTGCACCTGTAGACCTAAAGAAACCGAACTTCTGTGCACCACAGGGAAAGCACCATACTCAGACCTCTGACCTTTTTAGCAGTAAAATCTAGCAGAGAGAGACAGACAGACAGAATATCCCTAAAAGATATACACAAAGAGGCAACCTGAAAATCTGTTCTCAGCAAGGAGTAGTGCACACACCGAGAATCCCAGCACTCTGGAGGCAGAGGCAGGAGGATCTTCAAGAGTTAGAGGCCAGCCTGGTCTTCAAGGTGAGTTTTGGACCAATCAGGGCTATACAGAGGGGAGAAATTTTTTACTTAGGAACTGTTCTGACCCTGTTATATTGAGAAAAGGCAAAGTGGGTATGGGGATTTGATGATTCCATCCACACTCAGGCTGAAGGGCATTTCCTGTTGGGACCAAGTTCTAAATGAGACTCTGATTGCTTTGGGGGGTTTGTTTTGTTTTCTGGGGAGTCATTGCTTTGTTTTTGTGTTTTTTTTTTTCCAGAGAAAACTTGTATTTCTTAAGGAAAAGTGAGGATACTCTCAAAAGTAAGGAGACCCTTGGGAGGAACATGTTCCTCCAGCTGGTTAAAAACTAAACCTCACACAACAGACTATTCCCTTGTCAACAGCCAAGGTCTCACTCAGCCAACAACCTCAGATGGCAGCTGCCTAATCAGATTTCTGTTTGTTTGGTTTGCACTAACCCACCTCCACCTTGCTGCCTACCACTGACTGGATGACTGGGACCTTGGGCCACTGAACTAGTGGCCTTACACAGAGGACAGCTTCTTAATGGCACCAGTTGTTCTGGTGAGTGAAACATAGAGGAACAGACATGAAAGATTTTTCCTTCCTTGCCTTTAAGAAAAATCAGCCGGGCAGTGGTGGTGCACACCTTTAATCCTAACACTCAGGAGGCAGAGATAGGCAGATTGCTGTGAGTTCATGGCCAGCCTGGTCTACAAGGAGAGTTCCAGGACAGCCAGGGCTGTTAAACAGAGAAGCCCTGTCTTAAAAAACAAAAAATCCTCCTCAGATGCCAGGGGCATTGATCGACGCTTTCATCTTTAGCCACAAAACAACAACAGAAAATAAACAACGAAAACCAAAAACCCAAAACAGCCCCATCCCAGTGGTATGTAATCCTCCTCTCCTGCCCCAGCTGCTCCCCTGACTCAAGCTGCTCCCCTGCCCCGAGCTGCCAGGAGCAGTTCTGGAAGGATGAATCTTGAATGGCACGAATTTGTTAACTCCCAGAGCAGCAGCAAAATCTAGGGGCTGACTTCAGGAAAAGCGGCCTCTACTCAGAGGCTCCCATGCTGCACAGCCCAGTGACTCACTCATTTGCTAGTGTATAGATTATCATGCCTTGCTCCCTCCACCCAGCCATTGAGGTTCCCAGTAGAATTTGCAAAGATTGGGTAGGGAGTTTAAAACTCACAACTAAAAGAGAGATTTCTCTTTTTCAAGGGATTTGAATTATTTGTCCCACTTCCCTAGCCAAAACTGGTCGGGAAACATGCTGTTAGGAATTGATAGCCATTCTCTGAGATTGAATCAATGACTCTTTTTAATCTTAAAATTGTATGGGGTTAGCTCAGTGGTAGAGTGCTTGCCTAGCAAGCACAAGGCCCTGGGTTCAATCCTCAGCTCAAAAAAAAAAAAAAAAATTGTATTTATTGGGGGAAAGGGCATGGGGTCACAGAGCATGTGTGGAGGTCAGAGAACCCTTTCCTGGCCCACCATGTGGACCATGAGACTTGAACTCAGCTTGATAGGTGAAGGTACTCCAAGTATCTCACTGGTTGGTACAACTTTTTTAAAAATAAATACAATGAAGGAAAACATTGCTAGGGGAAACAGGTACAATACAGTGGCCTTATATTTTCATAATTGAGGCACTGTTTTCTGCTGCTTTTAAGATATTCTCACTGGGAAGCCCAGGCTGACCTCAAACTTGAGATCCTCCTACCTCTGTCTCCCAAGTGCTGGGATTACATACAGGCATATACCACTTTGCCTCACCCCCCTTTTTGGAGACAGGATCTAAGTTGCTCAAGCTGGCCTTGGATTTATGGTCCTTCTGTCTCTGCTTTCAGAACAGCTGGGGTTACACAGGTATACCACCATGCTCAGGTCCAAACTGAGGCACTTTTGAAAGTGAAGGAGGTGCTGATGTTCGCTGGGATGTGTGTACACACTATAAAATAAGAGAACTGAGCTGGGGAGCCAGGCAGCAGAGATAACCCAGCTCTCCTGGCATGAGACCTGGCAACGTCCCTTCTAATGAAGTCCTTTCTCCTGCAGGCCTGGCTTCTCAGTAAACTTGCCAACCAGGCTTCCTTTCCCTGATGCCCAGGCTGTTCAGAGAGCCTGGTGTCTCTGGCATGGAACTGTTGTGAAGCTGGCTCACTGTCAGCAGCTGTGTGTCCCAGTCCCTCCTGGGGTCCCATCACAATCCTCCACATTTCCACCTGGCCGAGTGCCACTGAAAGAAAACATTCTGTGGCCCTGGGCAACAGTCTGACACTTCCTTGCCGCCTGTGACCGGAGCTGTTCCAAGAGGTTTCTAGTGCTGGTCCTCAAAGAGGGCATCTGCTTCCACAGCAGACACTCTCCACCTGATGGTGAGCAGCTGGCCATCGTGGAACCCAAATCAGGCCACAAACATTCCCTTCACCCACTGGCCACTTGGCCTCACTGTACTGTGAATTCCAAGGTAGTATACACACACCACTGCTCCCAGGACTGGCACCCTCTAAGAAGGCATCTGGCATTTGGACACTTGATGTCCTTTCTCCAACATCTCTAAGTTTACAGTGGCAGAGTAGTGTATCTCAACCTCAGCAAGTTGGGCCAGAAAGTTGTGTTTTGTTGAGCCTAGTCTCAAGAAATCTACACTGATGTCAAACTCCCTAAAGATGCCTTTGGCTTTTTAACCCTCGACTTACCTCCCAGGCATATATGCAGAGCTGGGGACTGAACCCCAGAGCTTCCTATATGCTGGGCAAACACTACCAACCAAGCTAAACCCCCTTGTTTTTGTTAGAAATGGAACTTCAGTCTGTAGTCTACATTGCTCTGGGATTCACTATGTAGCCCGAGATGGCCTCATACACACAGTAATCATCCTGCTTTAGTCTCCTAAGTGTTGGGATTATAAGTGAGCCTCCTCATCTGGTCATAGGTCAGAAAATTCTATTTTGTTGATGGCTCCATAGGACATTAAACAATATCCCTGGTCATCACTATCATCTCACTCTCCATGTACACACACACACACACACACACACACACACACACACACACACACACACTCACGACAACAAAAATGCTCCCAGACATTGCCAAATGTCTCCTGAGGCAAAATCGGAACCAAGCCCCTGCCTTCTAAGTTTGTGTGTTAGCCACCAGATGATGATTACAGAAGTGGTTTCTGGCAGGGCTGGGGAGACAGCACACAAGCCCACAGGCACTTCAGGACTGAAGCACCAGGCAGGCAGCTCCTGCCCCATGGTGAACTCACCAGCCCCGCACTGCTGCAGATCTGTACTGGAAAATGAGCAGGGTCTGACTGACCAGGGCCAGCCTCAAGGCTCCAGAGCTGCAGGCCTGCCAGTCTGGAACTCTGGGGTTCTTCCCCCTTGTCTCCCTCTGCCATGGCAGGAATTGGGAAGGGCAGCATAGGAACGTTTTACTGGGACCATGAATAGCAATACCACTTCAGAGCAAGAGGTAGAAACCCAGCGCATTTTTATGCAGCACAAAGGAGGATGCAGGCCCGGATCCCTTCGAATCCCCTGAAGTGGGTCAGACTGGTGCTACCACTGCACTTGGGGGTACTGACTGCAGCCCCCCATACACACACACACCAGAGGGAGATTCAGGACAGAATGTTGTCTGAGGTTGTGATTTTCCTGGTTGTCACTGTTAGCTTAGAGGAAAGTTTTCTCATACAATATGACTCTCAGGAGCTCTGTCAAGAACCAAAACACAAAACAAAAACTAACCAAAATCCACCACCCCCTCAGGAGGCACAGAGACAGGATGAGGCTCTGGTGCCTTTGTGTTTGCCTGTGCAGGCCACACAGGAGGGCCAGCCTACCATGATGCCAGCCAGAGCCCTGTCCATGCTGCCTCCCATGGGCACTGAAGCTGAGGCACCTGGAAGGGTTATTAGCAGGATTGGAACTCATTCCTCTGCTGGGACTAGATCATAATTACAGTAATTTTCTAACAGAGCTCGGCAGTAGGACTGTTTAATCAGCATCCGACTCCCCTGTGCTCTCAGCCCTCATCACTCAAGGAGAGGAGTGGGATGGCTCTTAAAGAGACAGTGCCCGCCTTTCAGCATTCCGAACAGATGTGCCCTAATTGGCAGAATAGATCTAAGTCTTGTAGCTTACAGCAGGCAGGTTGCTCTGTCTCCAGCAGACTGCCTGGGGCCCTCACTATTCTAGGCTGGAGGGCCCCGGGTCAGGCTCGGTGGGCCAGGATCCCTGACCAACACAGCCACTAAGGGAAGAGACAAACAAGCTAAGTTCTTTGTGGAAGGAACCGACAAGCTGCCCCTTTGGACTAATGAAGTGGGTGAGAAAGAGATTGAAATGCAGGAAAGACTTAAAATTATGGCCGTGGGTTCCCATGAACCGAAGATCACCAACTTCCCAGTGATCTCCTAACTCCACATCCCTAGCATCTCTACACTCACTACTGTGAAGTGCTGGCCACCTCGTGTCTCTACACTGCGCACTGTAAAGTGCTGGGGTTTCTCTGCTTTGCTTGAGTAGAGCCCTCTGCCCTGAACCCCAGGGAAGCACTCAGCTTCTAAGGAGGGTGGCTCTTGCTAGCCTTTCAAGCAGAAGTTGTCTGTATTGATGGCACCTGAGACTTGAGGTCAGCAGCTTTCCCCTCCACATCTAGTCACCACAGCCAAGGCAGAAGAACTGTTTCTCTCTCCAGACATGACTTCTCTTACAATGTGAGGAGGGCTCTGTTGGAAGGGACATCGCACACTTGGTCTTTGTAGCCATTTCCAAAACAGTTCCTTAGAGAGGAGCTGGGGGGGGGGGGCTTTCAAAGTGGGCTGAGGAGAACTTTTAGGAGGAAAGTACAGTGGTAAGAGACTAGGAAGCAGCCGGGCGGTGGTGGCACACGCCTTTAATCCCAGCACTCGGGAGGCAGAGCCAGGAGGATCTCTGTGAGTTCGAGGCCAGCCTGTACTACCAAGTGAGTTCCAGGAAAAGGCGCAAAGCTACACAGAGAAACCCTGTCTCAGGAAAAAAAAAAAAAAAAAGAGAGAGAGAGAGAGAGACAGACAGACAGACAGACAGACACTAGGAAGCAGGACACTTGAGAGTTCAAAGGGTTCTGTGAGCCAGGCTCTGTGGCTCCCACAGAAGTAACTCCCTGCTGGCAGCGCTGCCCACCCTTGAAGAAGTGCTCAAGCCATCATGCCTATCTGCTTGGCTTCCCAGAGTCTCAGCACTGTGCTGTTCTTGCATCTACAAAGGCCAGACACCCCAATCCAACATTCCTGCAGCCTCGGTAAAGTCAGGCCAGGGGGCTGCTCAGATCCTGTTTCTGCACTTGGAAATACCCTTGAATCCTGTGACCTGTTTGTAGCTCCCTGAAATTGTTAAAAAATACCATGTAATAACAAAAAACAAACAAAAACATGTAAGATTTGTACACAAATTCACCAATATGGAACTAATTTAATCTCCAATCTGGTATTGGAAGGCTCTCTGAGCAAAGCTACCACACGGTAGGTAGGAGCCATCTAGGACTCAGAGGTGGGGACCTAAGACCCAGAAGCCGGAAAACTAAGGACAGTGTGAGGTTTGTTTGCTGTTGTTGACAGTTTCATACTATACCCCAGGATGGCCTGAACACCCTCTGTAGCTCAGGCTAGCCTTAAACTCACAGCAATCCCTCTTGCCTTGGCCCCTCAAGTGCTGGAATTGTACGTGTGTCACCACACCCTAGTACTACAGAGCTTGGAAAGTACCTCCTACAAAGATCAGACACACTGGGTATAGAAATGGCACAGATCACGCCACATCCTGCCCAGCATTTCAAAATTCTCTTTTACAAGTCACACTCAGCTAGAAATGGAATGTGAGGCTTGCCTATCTACCCTGCTGATTCTGACCAAATCACATAGCTCATAGGAAACTATTTTTGCCCCAGAATTTCCCCACCTCCACTTTCACTACCAAATAACCTCCAGGCACTCCCCACTGGTCCTTACCAAATAACCTCCAGGCACTCCCCACTGGTCCCCTACCAAATAACCTCTAAGCATTCCCCACTGGTCCCCAACCTCCCACAACTCAGATTAAGAGGTGACTAGACTTGGGTCACAAAAGCTGTGACTAAAGCAGGCACCAAACTTGCCTCAAACCTCAGATCAAAACAAAGAACACTTTTGACTCTATATCACTCAGTGGGCCACTCCCCACAGCTAGTGACACATCTCTCATAGAGAAGGCCATCCAGCTGTGGTGGCTAGACTTCAGCACACACTGGACAGAGAAAAATGCAAGAGAGGCCTCCAGCATTGCCTAGATAAAAAGAAATTTTCTTTGGGGTTTGCTATTTCTCTGGTACGTGGGCCCATGCTATTAGGAAAGCTCGCTCCTTCTTCGGACATCTTCTCCAGCCAATACTCAACTCAGCACAAGACTGAGATGAGAAGGCGCCTGGCCTCACATTAACTGAGGTGCTGTTGTATGCACTGCTGCTAATGGATCATTAAAAAAGCTGGGAGTCTGAGAAATCGCAGCCATGTCTGGAGAGCGCCTGCTGTCCCAGCAGCCCAGCCTGCTGGCAGAGCTGGCTGCCTTGCACCAACTCCAGGAGGAGAGAGGAGAACAGAAGAAGGCCAATCCAGCTTGCTGTTTTTTGGCTGAGTAGGGAATTGACACAGACCACCTCCGGCTCCTGTCTGGAAGTTTTGAGATCAGAGAGCTTCAGGCACAGCTGGGTTCACAGCTGCACCATTTGGAGCATTGGACTCATTAATATTCATGAGCCATCCCCACCAATCGGCAGAGTGGATGCCATTAGCCTAGCATCTGTCGGGTTTTGTGAGGGTTGTGTATGGAGTTTTTTCCCCTTTTAAATGAACTTCTTTTGACATTTTGGATCTGCCTCTGTAGGTTTTCCATCCTCGCTTCGCTCTGATGCATCATATAAAGGAGAGACCCAGGGGAGGCGGCCAGGAAGGAGGGATGAACGCCAGCCAGGGCTTTGCATCTGCCTGTTGACAAACTTTATTTCTCTTTTAGCACCTGGCACCTCAAACAGGCTTCGAAGATGGAAGCGCATCAGGTAAATTATACCTAACAAGGTTCGTGCCCAGGACTGTGAGAAGAGCTGGATCCTGGCTCTTTGGAAAACAGTCCCTCCTGCAGCGGTGAACTTGAGTCTCGCACACAATGCAGGAGAGTTCCAGCACACAGTTCTATGGCGAGTGTTATTTCCACGCTGATAAATTCATGATTTATGAAAGTAACCCCTGCCAGCTCTCTCTCCCTCCTTCCCTGCTACAGCTTGTTAGACACAAATTGCAACAACAATCTTAAATACTTGCACTTTATTTCAGGCCAAAGCCCCTCAACTCTGAACTAAATGCCATGACAATCCCACAACAGAGGCCAGTAGTAAAAGAGCCCACAGACCGGCAGATGGCCAGAGGGGATGAAGCCCACACAAACCTGAGAGCAGAGCGGTAAGGTGAGCCCAGCCCAGCACTCCAGCACCTAGGCCCTGCTCTCTGCAAACAGGATTTCCGCAGCAGGAGGGCAGAAGCCTCACTGTCTGAAGGAAAGCACGTGGTTGCTCATCTCCATCCCTAGAGCCCTCACTTCCAGGCAGAAACAAAGCCTGTGGGCCCACTGGACCAAGCCTGAGGCTTTCCTGTGGGTACTATGGCAGCTAAAGCCCTGGGCCAGGGAGTTGCTATTAAGAGAGAAGAAAGGAGCCCACTTTACCCCTGCAGAAATACCAGCTCTGCTTTATGAGCAGAAGATGGGCAGCCCAGAGCCACCTCTGCCAAAACAAAGCCTCTGTGCTGTTCCCCTGGCTGCAGCTAGCTACTTTGCCTCCATGGGCTTGAACTGCCTACCTGCAGCTCTCAGGACCCACTCAACCTGCCAAGGTCTTGGAAACCCTATCGATAAGAGTCACATTACTGCCATTTACTGATAAGCAAGGAGGTGGCGAATAAATATTCACCACCCTGTCCACATAAGGAGGCAGGAAAGAGGCAGGCCTCCCACAAGCAAAATGCTCCAGGCAAAAACTGCAGCCTGTCAAGATGGGAATATAACAATAGAAGCATTCTGTTGGGACAGTATTTAATACGGCAGCTAAAAATCTACCATGAAGAGGTTCCCCAAACTATTCACCCGTGGCAGTGCACCTGGAGAAACTAAGCTCCTGCAGAAGTAAATATAGTTCTACTTAAAACCAACAGCTTCTGGGCCCTGTACTTAACTTACAAACACCGGTGTGGTGTTTATTCCCATGGAGGAGACACAGCAGGCAGCCACAACCAACCTCCTCATAGTGAACCTGAGTAGATGTGGATGGAGGGTGCTAAACAGCCCGACTCCCCTGCACCTGCCCTGTGCCCGACCCCACCTGAATGGACGTGGCCTGCATCTTCTCCACTACCCAAGAGAACCTAGAGCTCAACCACAGTTCACCTCCCCCACAGTGTCTAGGTGACCAGGGTCCAAAGGCACAGCATGGTCCCCTCCCACAGCCCTGCTCACAGGCTGGGACACAGAGATTCCTTCATCAGGTCCTGCAATATCACAGCATGATGGTGAGGAGCTGGGCGGCAGCATAGGACTCTCTAAGGATGGGCCCTCAGAGTCCATCACTGGAGCCCACGTTTCTAAGTGGTCCTTCTCTTCACTGAGGGGTGGAGAAGGAGAGTTCCTCCTGCCTGATCTCGGAAGAAAGCAGCAACTGGGAAGGAGAAGAAGAAAGAAAAAGATAGGCATGAATAGATGATAAAAATGAAGAGATGGGCATAGACATATACATTTCACTCAGTGAAATATTCAGCCATAAAAAGGAATGATGTGGGCTGGAGATGTGGCTCACAAGAAGCACTGGCTATTCTTCCAGAGGTCCAGAGTTCAAATCCCAGCAACCACATGGTGGCTCACAACTATTTGTGATGAGATCTGGTGCCCTCTTCTGGCCTGCAGGGACACATGCAGGCAGAACACTGTATACATAATAATATGTATATATTATATATAATATGACTCAGTGTGTTTGAAATGACCAGAACAGGCAAATCCAGACAGAAAGTAGACTATGGTTACCAGGGGAATGGCGATTGTTCACTGGGGTGGCGTTTCTTCATTTAGAATAGGAACATGCTCAGAGCTGAGGAGGTGGCTTGGTAGTAGAACACAAGTGAAGCCCAGGACTTCATTCCCACCCAGAATCACAAAAATTAACTACTTAGTCAATTTTCAAAAAGAGCCCAGTGTAGTGCTGCACACCTATAATTCCGGCACTCAGGAGGCAGGCAGATCTCTGTTGAGTTTGAGACCAGCCCGGTCTACATAGCAAGTAGCCGACATAATGAGTAGGTCTACACAGCTGGGGCTACACAATGAAACAACAGAAGAAGAAACAGAGTGCTGTATACACACCTGGGATCTCTGAGCTCATGTCTGAAGCAGAAAGATCACCAAAAGTTGAAGACTGGCCTGGTACACAGTGAGCCCCAGGCCAGTATAGGCCACACAATAGACTTGCCTTAAACAAAAGAAAAAAGCCATCCAGGGAAGGCTGCCCTTCTTTCTCCCTGAGTTTCAGCTGGACCTCTAGTTTCCCTTTCAAGATAGAGAACCAGGCCTTTCCAAGGCTACCAATGCTGTGACATTCCTTTCCTAACACATGGACACACCACATCCCATGTGTCACTTAACAGGTCCTCCAATTACCTGTTGAGCTGGTCTCCCTTAGCCAGGTGAGAGGTGCTTTGCCTCTTCTCCTCCTGGGCCCAGCCACAGTTTGACATAGCATAGCAGAGAATGGCATCAGACACGGTTAAGGAGCCTCGGCCCTGGACACAGGCTTCAATCTCGGGGACTGAGAGCTGGCTTTGGAGGAAGAGGTGTAACTGACTGTCTGACAGAAGGACCACACTCTGCAAGACCCTGGAGCAACAGAGAGCACAACACCGACCATGTGAGGAAGTAGCTGTCCCCACCCCCCTCCCAGCCAGCCTTTGGCTTCATGGAGCACTGGAGATGGGGGGAGGGGGCACAGGAAAGCAAGCCACCACAAGCGGGACTGCATGAGCGGGGCAGGAGTTTGCATCTGCCTGGCACTGTCCTGTGGCCCTGCCTCCACAATGGTGGCCAGTGCTAACCCTGCATGTCCACTCACTTTTCTAGGAAATGCTGTAGGCCTTGCCGTCGCTTCTCAATGAACTCATCAGAGCTGCCAAAGAAAGTGGACTTCCCAGGAAGTTCTGGTACCGGCCTGTGGAAACACTAAGTGAAGCAGCACTCCAACCCCACCCCAAAATAATCCCCTGAAAAGGGGCCCAATCAATACAATCAGATTTTAGTAAAGTATGCCCTATGGCAGGTACTTTGCATCACATTTCCACAAACATGGCATTTAATCTTCCTAAAAATCCCATGAGAAAAATATTAGTGTCCTCCTTTTAGAAAACTAGAGAGGTGACATAATTCCCACTATCTGCCGGGTGTGGTGGTGCACACCTTTAATTCCAGCACTTGGGAGGCAGGCTGATCTCCAAGTTCAAAGCCAGCCTGGTCTACAGAGTGAGTTCCAGGCCAGCCAGTGTTACACAGAAGAAACCTTGTCTTAAAAAAAAAGGGGGGGTGGGGGGTTGGGGATTTAGCTCAGTGGTTCAATCCTCAGCTCCAAAAAAAAAAAAAAAAAAAAAAAAAACCAATTTTTTTAAAAGTCCCATTGTCATACTACCCAGGTAGTCTACAATTCCAAAGCCATGCTATTTACCACTCCATCTAGTATACACACTCCCAACATCAACTGCTTTTTTCTTCAGTGTATGAGCTTGCTTGATATGTGCACCATGTATACACAGTATCCACACAGACCAGAAGAGGGAATCAGATCCCCTGGAACTATAATTACAGCCAGTTGTAGGCAACCTAGTGTGGATTGCCAGGTCCTCTGTAAGAGCAACAAGGGCTCTTTTAAAATTTGTTTGTTTGTTTTGTTTTGTTTGTTTGCTTATTTATTCATTCATTCATTCATTCATTTATTTAGTATACACTATTCTGCCTGCATGTATCTCTACAAGCCAGAAAAAGGCATCGAAATATAGATGGTTGTGAGCCACTACATGGGTGCTGGGAATCAAACTCAGGACCTCTGGAAGAGCAGCCAGTGCTCTTAACCTCTGAGCCATTTCTCCAGCCCACAACAAGGGCTCTTAACTCCAGTCCCTTTGGGGACTTTCTAACACATGGCCTCACTAAGCTATGTAGCCATGGCTAGCCTGGAATTTGGGTCATCCTCTCATCTCTGCTTCCTAGGTGGTAGGACTACAAGCAGGCTCCACTACACCCAGCTCTACTGCCTCTGTGCTCTGCATTGGGATGGGGGATCATGTGCATACACACATGTATGGAAGCCAGACGTTGACAGAGGATGTCTTCCTCAATTACCCTCCACTTGATTTGCTGAACTGAGTCTCTCACTGAACCCAGAGCTAATCCATTTGGCTAGACTAGCTGGCCATCAAGCCCGCAAGATTCCCCTGCCTGTCTCCCGGCACTGGGATTACAGGCTTCTCACATGGGTACTAAGGATCCAGCTCAGCTCCTCCTGCTTTACAACGATCATGTTTACCAACAACCATCTCCCCAGCAACCAGCTCTAAGTTTCTTCTTTAAGGACGAAACTTCAAGTAGGAATGTGGTTCCTTTCATATAAACTAAAACTATCTATTCCAAGTCGGACATGTTGCCATGTGTCTATAATCTCAACTACTCAGCAAGCTAAAGCAAGAAGATGGAGGAGCATTCAAGGCCAGCCTGGAGCTACACATACAACCTCTATTTCAGGGAAAAACAAAAAAACAAACAAATAAAACAGACTACTCTAGCCCCAGAATTTGCTATAAATGAAGTGAGTTATTGCATATTACTGTTAAACGCCCTTAGCTTCTGTTATAAGGCCCAGGGAACACATTATAAAATAATAAGAAGCCAGGACTGAAGACATAACTCAGTGGTAGAGTGATTGCCAACCATGCACAAAGCCCTGAGTTCAATCCCCAGCACACAAAGAAAGGAAAGAAAGACACAGACACTCTCAGAGAGAGAACAACAGACAGGCAGACGGACAGACAGACACCCTGAAGCAGCCTAGAGGAGAGGGACGAAGGGAGTCAACTGGCATGGCCCATGGCAGCAGCCCCATCAGTCCCACATGGGAACTAACTGGGCAGACCATCCACCAGTGACCACTCTGAAGTAAATGAAGGGAGACAGAGGCAAGAGAATCAACAGTTGCGGGCCAACCTGTGCCACAGAAGACCATCTAAGTGTGGTGATCTATGCCTCTAATCCCAGCGCTCCAGATGTTGCCACAAGAGTGCAAGTTCAAGGCCAACTTGGACTACATAGTAAGACCCTGCCTGAGAAAAGGAGGAACCTGGAGTTTACAGAGAAGAGAACTTACAACATGCCAGTCACTAAAGAAGCCGGGAACTGTTTTAAACCGTGTTTAAGTCACATGAGTGCATACACACTTTTTTCCTGTTCATATAATTTTGCTAGGTCAAAAACTAGAAAGGAGGGCTGGAGAGATGGCTCAGAGGTTAAAGGCACCGACTGCTCTTCTGGAGGTCCTGAGTTCAATTCCGAGCAACCACATGGTGGCTCACAACTATCTGTAATGAGATCTGGCGCCCTCTTCTAGAAAGGAGAATGTTGGTTTCTTCACCGACCTAAACACATGATTTAAAGCATTTCTTTAGTGCCCGGCATGTTGTAAGTTCTTTTCTCTGTAACCTCGAGCTCCCATGTGATCCCCATGTCCACTCAGACCTGAGAAAGCAGCAAGAGCAAACTCACACCAAGCCCGCGTTCCTCTGCAGCTGTTTCCTCAGCCACACAAATTCACGGTAGCGGCGCCGCACACACGATGTCTTGGCAGTAAAGGCCTTGCTGTTCGTCTACAAGAGGAGGTTCGTAAAAAGGGTTAAATGGAAAGGACTGCCAGGCAGTGGTGGCACACACCTTTAATCCCAGCACTCGGGAAGCAGAGCCAGGCGGATCTCTGTGAGTTCGAGGCCAGCCTGGGCTACAGAGTGAGTTCCAGGAAAGGCGCAAAGCTACACAGAGAAACCCTGTCTCGAGGGGAAAAAAAAAAAAAAAAGGAAAGGACTAAGCCCCAGGACTTCGTTGTCATCACTCTCATTAAGGGCCAAATGGTCAGGCCGCTGGTCCCCAGACCAGGACGCCGCTGGTCCCCAGACCAGGACGCCACTGGACAGGCTGAACACAAGTCACAGTTACACCTTGCGTTTGCTTCACCATGCTCCTTTTCTCTCAATCTTCTGTCTCGGGATGCTGGGAACACCCACAATCATTTCTACTCCAGCACAGCCCATAGCCCTGGAGTTGACCCCATTACAGAAGCTTGACTCACATGAAGGAATATCTTATAGTCCACATAAGAATTCCAGGAGCCCTCATTCTGCACCCGGGGGTCCTGAACACGCACCGTGATCACCTCCTGCAGGTGTGGGGAAAAGAAACGCTCCTTGAGCTTCAGCTCACCACGCAGAAGGAAAGTGGTTTCGTTCGGGCTTTGGAGCCCTGCTGGCCTGGAACTCACTATGTAGAGTTATTGCAGAACATGTGTCATTTTTCACACATCTGCCTCCTAAGTGTTGAGATCATAAGACACCACGCCTAGCTAGCAAGGCAGTTACCAAAGTTTCTAACTCAATACCAACTTCCAATCATTGCCCTAGTCAATTCCACAAGTGTTTACTGACACCGGTGTGTGCCAGGCACTGTACTAAGACAGAGCATCAACAAGAAACAAAGCTCCCTGTTCTCCAGGAGACCACAGGCCATGCCAACTAGTATAGGCCTGTGAGCCTAACGACTTGGGAGGCTGAGGCAGGAGAGTCAAGAGTTCCAGGCCTTATCTGAGGAACTTAGTGAGACTCCAAATAAAAAAATAAAGACATCAAAAGAAAAGAAAAAGGTGCCGGGTGGTGGTGGAGGCACGCCTTTAATCCCAGCACTCGGGAGGCAGACGCAGGCAGAGCTCTGTGAGTTCGAAGCCAGCCTGGGCTACAGAGTGAGTTCCAGGAAAGGCACAGAGCTACACAGAGAAAGCCTGTCTTGAAAAACCAATAAAAGAAAAGAAAAGAAGGCTGGGCAGTGGTGGCACACGCCTTTAATCACAGCACTTGGGGGCAGAGGCAGGCAGATCTCTGAGTTCAAGGCCAGTCTGGCTTACAGAGGGAGTTCCAGGACAGGCAGGGTTACACAGAGAAATCCTGTCTTGGAAAACAAAAAGAAAGAATGAACTTTGGACAGTGGCTCCCCCCTGTAGTCCCAACACTCAGGAAGAAGCAGGAAGACTGCCATCAAGTTGAAGGTCAGCTAGTTGAAGTTCTAGGACAAACAGGACTATGGTGAGACCCTGTCTCACTACATAAAGATAAAAAGAGAGCTAGGGATATATGGCTCAATGGTAGAGCTAAGCACTCACAAGCCCCTGAGTTTAATCTGTACAGGGAAAGAATAGACAAATAAGAACAAAGTACAATGATAAATATGTATGAAAATGTCCTAATGAGCTCCATTTCTTAGATATCTAAAAATTTAATTTTTAAAAAGCTTACATTCTAGAACATTCCAACCAATGGCTTTATTTTGAGCCCATCAGACACACCAAGAGTATTATTAGGGGAAAACACAGCACAGATGATGATCTGCATCTGTGTCCCTTCCTCCTAAAGGCCCCCCAACTCTGACCACCTGGAGCCCACTCTTACCTCCAGCTCTTGGTTCTCCAACATCCTACACCAAAAGCCCATGGGAAGAAAACATCTGGGGAGGAACAGAGGACACAGGAACAAGCACAGTTAGCAGGTATGTCCTAATCAGGCTTTGTCAGGGCAAAACCCCGAAAGTTCTTAATAGACAGCCCTTGGGGAAACACAGGTCAACTCCCCTCTCCCTAATCATGTTGTGTAAAACTTTAAAGAGGAAGAGGAAAACACCCACATTAGTTAGTAGCAAGTTAAAAGCCCTGGGGAATTTGTCTCCATTCTCAGACTACCCCTGGGACCTTCTACAAGGCCACCTCAACCTAGAGCTTGTTGTGTGTGGAGAGTGTGTCAAGGGTGGCTAGAAAGGCAGGTGGGGTCCCTTGGAAAACTTTTGCCTGGGGACTGTGGCTTAGCAGGCTTGTGGAGCACAGCTTTGAAAAGGAGCCGAACAGCACCCCCTCCTGGTTGTTTAGAGACAACCCAGTCCCTACACATAGCAATGCTCCAGCAATCTAACCAAAAGTTACCTCCAGACAGGTGACTCATTGAGCTGGAGTGCTCCTGGGAGCACCCAATTGAATGATCCAGTTGGTTACCACCTTCCCTTATCAGCTCTCTAGAACTGGAGCCAACCATTGTAATCATTTCCAGTCTTGACATGCCATGTGGTTTGTACCTCTGCCCAAGCACCCCACAGCTTTGCAGGTCAACTCAGGATGCATTCCGCTCCTTTGTAAAGATTCATTAAAGCCTAAGCCACTGATTTCCCCCAGTGTGGTAGTTTATGTGTACAGCGACATCGCCCACTCCAACAAGGGGACCATGAAGGCTGTAGCACAGGGTTACTGGATTCCAAAGGGGCCCATGATGTCACCTTCTGTTAAAATACAGCACTAATCTTCTCACTCTTAGAACTGCTCCAACGGCATCCACCCCGGCTGCCGCCTCCACCCCCTTCCTCTCTCTTAAGAGCAGAACAATAAGGTTTAATTTCCCTTTCCAATTTACCTTGAAATGAAAACTGACTTCAGCCAATATGTACTGCCAACAAATGATCCGGGCCGGCTCCTGGGAAAACAAGCCTATCTAAGCTCCCCCTCTCCTCCCCCCATGCCCATTCACACACCCACTCATTTTTACAGTCCCACAATTAATTGTAAACACATTCTCTTATTAGTTCTGCCTTACCATTAGAAGAGCACATAATGAGCTTCCGTCTATTTTATGTTTTGCTAACACAGGGCTAATGTTTCAAAAGAAGGGGAACTCATTTACAGCATGAAATTAGCAGAGCAAACAGCTTTTGCAATTCTTTCCAATATCCCAGAAGGTCTCACTTCTACAGACAGACATTGCACGCAGGGACAAAGCTACATGGCAGATGACAAAATTGAGCTACACTGTGGCGCAAACCCAAGGTTCTGTGATTTCAACACCATCACAACCAGCATTCTTGCTGACAATCTGACTTTTCATCCGCGGAAGTCACCACCTCCAACAGGCCCTGAACTGAAATGTAGGAAGTTCAAACTCCCCAATAACCCAGCTTAACAACAGTCCAGACCGAAACAAAGGTCTGTGTCCAAACCCCAGCAGACAGGCTTGCTGTGAATAATTAACCTCCTGGGGTTCCCACCCCCTTCTCTTTTTAGGCGGTTGCCGAACTGCCAGCATAGGAATAGAGAGTTAACTATTCTGAAGTGTCCTTTTGTAGTACAATAGGAAAGATGACAAGAAAAAGAGCTATCTCTACACTAAAGGGACTTCACACCACTCTTCCTGAAAAGGTCTGCAAAATTCAAGACTAGTTCAATAACTAGTCACCATACCTTTGGTCTCCAAGAAGAATTTGAAAGGGGCCTGCAGCACCCCCATGTGGAAGTTTTTCTCCTTTAGTGCGGAGCTACCATCACATAGAAACAACCAAAAACTGGCTTTTAAAAATTCCAAGTCTCCATATGCTTGTATGCTTAAACCTAAGTTTAAAGGGCACTGAGGAAGTTCTGGTTGTAAATTTCCTTAAAATACTGAAACTACAAAAAACTAGGCTCCATTTCTTTTTTTGTTTGTTTCAAGATAGGGTTTCTCTGTTTAACAGCTCTGGCTGTCCTGGAACTCACTTTGTAGTAGACTAGGCTGGCTCCTAACTCAGAGATCTGCCTCTGCCTCCGCCTCCAGAGTGCTGCCATTAAAGGTGTGTGCCACCACCACCCAGTAAAACCTAGACTCCATTTCTTTTTCTTTTTTTGTGAGGCAGGGTTTCTCTGTGTAGCTTTATTCCATTTCTAACCACCACTATTCTCCATCAATTTCCTTCCCAAAGACACCACTCTTTGAAAGAAAACGAAGTTCAGTCCATTCCTGAAGAAGCAGCAAGTTCTACGACCTAGAGATGGACCTGTGTGCATCCCACTAAGGAAGGATAAAGTCAAGTAACCTCCAAGGGTTAGGTGACTTACGCGATGCTAACTACATTTCGGGGCCCTTTCCATCACATCTGAAGTGCTGTTTGCTTCCCTCAGCAGTACCAGCACCAACAGCCCTGGGGAAGAACCAGATCTTTTGACTTGACGCACTGTAAAGCTCACAGCTGCTCATTCAAGGCCTTCCCCTCATGTTTTCTGCCACTTAAACCACTTCAAGAGACACGTTAAAAAAAACAAATCAGGCTGCAAAAAGATTGCGCCAAGGAGCCTCTCGCCTTTCTTACTCATTCTTGGGCCTTGGGTGTCAACAGACAGCAGCTCACAAACCCGGCCTTCCTGAATTCCCATAGGTGTTAGGGACAGCTCTCCGGCCCGACACTCTATCCCGTCCATCAAGCAGCTGTTCGACCTTTCAGTGACAGCCCTCTCATTCCACCTGGAAATAAGTTACAGGGCGACCACAATTTCCAGTGTCTGCGAAAAAATACCTGCCATGTTCTCCCACTCCCGGCCACTTGGATAGACACCCCCAAACTCTGACTCTGGCCGCTCCCTTCCATTCTTATCAAATAAGATGGAAAACAGCCACACGCTCCTTCTCCTTTCCGGGTTAGACCTGGGGACGAAAGACACCTTCTATTCTCAAGGCAAACTGAAAAGCCAGGCTTCCTTTCTGGTGGGGTCCCTAGCAAGCCCTCACTTTCACACCGGGCGGGAAGACAACCCCTCCCCTGACATGTCAAGCGAGGCTCCCCAAGCCCGCGTCCCATCCCCCGCCCCAAGCAGCACCTACGAGCCACGGCCCCGCCCACGCCCCCTCACCTGAGAGCAGCAGCAGCTCTCTACAGCGACACCTCCAGCACCGCACCAGATACCCCGAACCCCGGCTTCTCCTTCCGGGTGAGTCGCCGGCGCCCCGGGGCACGACGGGAGGCGGCTCCCGACGGACCAATCCTGAGTGTCCAGGGCGTCCCCACCCCTGCAGACCTGGGCTCTCAGTGGTGACTGCGGGTCAGCGGAGGCTCTCCGCCCCGCCCAGACTTGAGCTGCCATCCGGATCTTTCCGGAAATCGCTCGGGGCGCGAGAGGTGGAGCGCGAGAACTGAAAGCCCTCGGCGTCCCACTCCAGGGTTTCGTCCCGCCCACCGCCGCCAGGCGCGCCAATCAGCGCTCAGGGAGCATCATTAAAGGGCTGCGAGAGCATCTTGGGAACCCAGGTGTCTGTAGGGTGTTACAGGGTTCTCAGTACGGTGGGGAGGTTCCACGCTTTCCTCGAGTCTTACTAAGATCTCCAGAGGTCCCGCTTTGAACCTCGGAGGTTGCAGTTCCCCAGCTGAAATGGCAAGGGCACTGCCAGTTAGATTTGTAAAAGCCGCGCGGGTTATCCCGGCAAAAACCAAACGAGATGGCTCACAACTCACTGTGACTCCCCGAGACAAGCCCAAAACAGGATCGCCTAGTTAGTAAGCAAGAAAAAGCTGGTGAAAATGCTCACCCTGGTGACATCAAATTTCCTCTTAAGGCAATGAAAGGGCACCTGCCTGGAATCCTAACACTTTGAAGATTAAAGCTGCATAGTGAGTTCTAGGCAACTCCGGCTACAGAGCTCAACCTCAAAGCACGATTTTTAAAAACCCTCTTTTTTGTTGTTGGTTTTTTTTGTTTTTGTTTTTTCGAAACAGGCTTTCTCTGTGTAGCTTTGCGCCTTTCCTGGAACTCACTTAGTAGCCCGGGATGGCCTCGAACTCAGAGATTCGCCTGGCTCTGCCTCCCGAGTGCCTCTTATAGCCAGGCGACGGTGGCACACGCCTTTAATTCCAGCCAGGCAGATCTCTGTGAGTTCGAGGCCGGCCTGGTCTACAGAGCTAGTCCAGGACAGGCTCCAAAGCTACGGAGAAACCCTGTCTCGGAAAAAAAAAAAAGTTGTGAATACTCCTTTGCTATAACAAAACATCAAATAGTACTCTCCCTCTCCTTTTACACCTCTGTCTCCCCTTTAATTTTAAGATAAAGTCTTGTTACCTAGCCTGGGCTGGCCCAGAACTAACTTACCCTCAAATGCAAAATGTACAATCCTCCCTCCTCTGTCACCCAAGTGCTGGGATTACAGGTGTGTACCATCACGCCCAGTTAACAGGTGGTGGTTTCTTTTTAAGCATTTATTTTTACTTATGTGTATGTATATGAAGCTACATGCATTTATATGTACTACCTGTGTGTGCAAGTGCCCACAGAGGCCAGAAGAGGGCATCAGATTCCCCTGGAGTTATAGAAGGTTGTGACCCACCCAAATGTTCTGGGAACTGAACCCAGATTCTCTGCAGCAAATGCTCTTAACCACTGAGCCATCTGTCCAATCCCATAAAAAATTTAATCCTGTTAATATCACCACTGATGTCATCAGGAAACTTTCAGGAAGTTGTCAGATTCACTTTGGTAGACACCAAATTTCCAAAGGTAAAATTTTTGCTTGAAAGACAATTCCTCATTGGCAGTAATACTATTTTCCTTTACATGGCCAACTCTTCCCTTGTCTTTTTTTTTTTTTTTTTTTTGGCTAAGATTTTACTACATAGCTCAGGTATCCAGGTACCCCTGGAATTCATAATTCTTCTGCCTCCCAAATGCTGGCATTATAGGCATGTGCCACTCTTCCTTGAAAATTTCAATTGTTGATGTTGGGGCCAATCCTTATACAATAAATGCTGGGAAATAACAACCACAGCCCCAAACAACTGGAACAATCCAAACTCCAAAACACTTAAAACCATACTGAGCTGCTGGAGAGATGGCTCAGCGGTTAGGAGCACTGGCTGCTCTTCCAGAGGTCCTGAGTTCAATTCCCAGAGTCCACATGGCAGCTAGTCAAAGTCAGGGGTATATATGGCTTAAATGTATATATTTTAATCAAACTCAACTATCAGGGAATCAATATGAAAAAAATCAAACAAATGAGAAGATGTGAGAAGAAATGTCTCTTAAATGTATTATAGGAATGTACATATTAACTCCAGAATGAATAATTTTTTGTTTGTTTGGTTTTGGTTTTTTGAGACAGGGTTTCTCTGTGTAGCTTTGCGCCTTTCCTGGAACTCACTTGGTAGACCAGGCTGGCCTCGAACTCACAGAGATCCGCCTACCTCTGCCTCCCGAGTGCTGGGGTTAAAAGCATTCGACGCCAACATTGCCGCCAACACCAAGCCAGAATGAATAAATGATTTATTTATTTATTTTATTATTATGTATACAGTATTCTGCCTGCATGTGTCCCTACAGGCCAGAAGAGGGCACCAGATCTCATTACAGGTAGTTGTGAGCCACCATGTGGTTGCTGGGAATTGAACTCAGGACCTTTGGAAGAGCAGCCGGTGCTCTTAACCGCTGAGCCATGTCTCCAGCCCACCCCACCCCCCAGAATGAATAAATCTTTAACAATTGGATTTCAGGTAGCTGCCCAAACTGGGCCTGGGGGCTCACAGTCTAGCAATCCCAGTTCTTTAGAGGATGAATTTGGAAGATCCGGAATTTAAGATTATTAAATAGAAAAAAGAAAGAAATAGGAGGACTGGAGAGACGGCTCAGAGATTAAGAGCACTCACTGTTCTTTCAGAGGACCTGAGTGCACTTGGTGGCTCACAACCATCTATAATGAGATCTGGTGCCCTCCTCCGGCCTGCAGGGATACAAGCAGGCAGATCACCATATACATAACCAATAAATAAATAAATAAATAAATAAACAAATAAATCTTTTTAAAAAAGGAAAGAAAGAAATAGGAAAGGACACGACTGCTCCTAGGCATGGTAGAGGAGGAAGTTTATTATAGATAAAGTGGAGAGCACAGCCAGAGGCAAAGACATCCGGGAGAGTCCAGAGTGGACCTGACTCTGAGCCAAGTGAGGAAAAGGGGAGGGGAGGGCCGTACCAGGAGGCCAGGAGGGGAAAGGGCACACAAAACGATCAAGGACCCCAAATGGCTGGATTATATAGGGAAGGGCAGCCGGGGCACGGGCAGCCCAGGCCCTGGGCTAGAGAAGTTTAGGGTAGGGGGGCAGGATGTACAAGCCAGGAGGGCCCTGTAGCAGGTAGGAGCTGAGGAATGCAGGAAGAAGCTGGCCGCCAGCGGCTGGTCTGCTTTGATCTGTTAAATAGGCCCTTTAGCCGTTCCTCTACGGTTTGAGACCCAACCGTCCTTGACCACAGTCTGAAGCTAGTCCAGGCTACATGAGACTCCTGTCTCAAAACGAAAAGACCCAGCACTAGGCAGGCACATTTCTGTGAGTTCTGGGTCAGCCTGGTCTACACAGTGAGTTGAAAGCACAGGCTGCGCCCACCATCCCCTAAACTGCCGCCCTCCCTGGGCCTGACGGCCTAGAGAGTTGGTCCAGCTGCCCCCAGCGCCATGCTGGGTTCTTCTAGTGTTGCCCCCAGGAAGAAGGTGGTTCAGAAGCTCCAGCTAGAGACCCGGCTCAACCAAGTGAAGGTTTCCCAGACAGCTGCAGACTAAACAGTTCTGTCTGCAAAATGCTCAACATGACCCTCCGCTGACTGGGGTATCTTCAAGTTCCAAATCCCAGAAAGTCTGCTCCTTTTTGTATTCGGATGTCCTGAGGTTTCTCAACCACTTTTCATGAACCAGTGAATATTCAATCAAGAGGACTAAATCTGAATTCTGTACAAAGTTTCCCTATAACACGTGCCATAATATACAATCTTCTACTGTGAGTCCTTAACATCTACCTCTCTGAATTTTCTGTTGCACAAGGTTTAACTATTTCATATACACTGGCTGCAGCATACAATAAAGCAACATACAAAAAAAAAAAAAAAAAAAAAAAACCCATTGGCTGCTCTCCCAGAGGATCCAGGCTTCATTCCCAGGACCCACAGAGCAGCTGGCAGCCATCAGTGACTCCAGTTCCATGGGATCTGGCGCCCTCTTCTGGTCTTCAACATAATACCTACAGGCAAAACACCCATACACATGAAATAAAAATGAAAATAAACCTTAAAAATTTTTAAAAAGAAAGAAAGAAAAGAAGCCGGGCAGTGATGGTGCAGGCCTTTAATCCCAGCACTCGAGAGGCAGAGGCAGGTGGATCTCTGTGAGTTCCAGGCCAGTCTGGTCTACAGAGCGAGTTCCAGGACAGCCAGGATTACACAGAAAAACTCTGTATAGAAAAAGAAAGAAAGAAAGTCATATTCAAGTGAAACAAAGAATTCCCAACAGTGTTGGGGGATATGTTTTAAACGTTCTGTACTTCCCTCTTTAAATTCTTAGAAAAAGCTATCTAAAAATATCTAGTGTATACTGACATATTGTCAGTTCTGTAGAAATGCTATAAAATGAGACCATGATAAGTTTCGTGGCTTTGGATTTTCACAGGTTCAGCAGCTTGCCTGGGGCTACACTGTGTGGACAAAGAGAAGAGACAGGGTTTGACAGGGTTCCCTTAGTTTTTCAACAACACATTTGTTCTCTCTTCCCCTCATTACTTGTGATGTGTTTCTTTTGTTGTTTTGTTGAGTGTCTCACTGTGTAGCCCAGGCTGGCTTTGAACTCATTCTCCTGTCTCAGGCCTTTGTGTGCTGAGAATGCCGCCCTGTGCCACCATGCCCAACTACTACTCTTAAAGGATTGGGGGGGGGGCAGTAAAACAGTTTAATCCCAAACACACCCGTCCCTCCCCACCTCTTCTGGGACCCCTCTATTATATAGTCCTGGCTAGCCCGGAACTCACCATGTAGATTGGACTGGCCTCAAATTTATAGCAATCTTCCTGCTTCTGCCTCCTCAGTATCAGGATTACAGACCACCACATCAAACCTCTTAACAATTTTCAAAATGGATATTGTTAGACAGAGATTTTAGGTTGATAAATTTGACATCTACACCAGGCAGATTTTCAGATTAGCATAAACCAGCAGTGTTTCACTGTGTAAAAACCAAAGGTAGGTTTTGACTCCCTTAACTCTTTTTTTAATTAATTTATTTTTTATTTTATGTGCGTTAGTGTTCTGTCTACATGTTTGTCTGTGTGAGGGTGTCAGATCCCCTGGAACTAGAGTCACAGAGAATTGTTAGCAGCCATGTGGGTGCTGCCGGATTCTCTGGACAGAGAGTGGAATCCAGCTTAATGTGGCACTTGGGGATGGCAGCATTTGATGCTGACGGGAACATGATTTGGGAATTGGAAATGCAAAAAAATGTGGGATTATAATTCTCACCTCCAATCAAGAATTTAACAAAGAAGCCAGGCAGTGGTGGTGCACGCCTTTGATCCCAGCACTTGGGAGGCAGAGCCAGGCGGATCTGTATGATTCGAGGCCAGCCTGGTCTACAGAGTGAGATCTAGGACAGGCACCAAAACTACACTGTCTCAAAAAAACAAAAAAAAAAAGCAAAAACCAGAAAGAATTTAACATAGATTGGTGAGAGTGTGGTGCACTGCACGTTAAGTATCAAACCCCAGACAAATGGCTGAGGTGCCAATTTAACACACCAAAGCAGACCTGGTCGCCAGGCTCTCCCAGCATCTCTCAGTCCCTATCTGTTACAGGGTGTGGCTGCCAGACCCCAGCTCTCTATCCTCCTCAGTGCAGGAGCTGGGCTGCCCTTCCCCCAGAGGCTCCTCCCTATATAATCCAGCCATTTTTTCCTTACCCGCCCCCTTTTAACCGTTATTTTGCCCTCTTGGCTGATGAACCTGGTTCCCTCTCTCCTCCTCCTTCCCCTCCCCCTCTCCTCACATGGCTCAGGGTCGTGTCCACTCTGGACTCTCTCAGATGTCTCTGCCTCTGGCTGTGCTCTCTCTTCTAACTACAATAAACTTCCTCCTCGGCCTTATCTAGGGGCAGTTATGTTCTTTATTTTATTTTATTTCCCCCCTTTATCCAGTGCTGAAACGGGGTGCTCACGTCCTGGGATAAACGGCTCAGGTGCCTGCCTATTGGACAGTTCAGATCTCTACTCTCAGCAATCAGGGAGACTGAAGCAAGATGCAGACAGGGTTCAAGGCCAAGAGATTTGTTGGAAGAACCTGACTCCACAACAAGCAAACAATAACCTCCCGTGGGCTGCAGAGGCTGGGGGTAGTGCCCGGCTGGAGAGTGCTGGCTTGTTATGCACAAGGTTCCAGATTCAGGACCGAGAAGAGAAAGAAGGAAACCAGGGTTCCTACCATTGGACCACATAACGATAATGTCTTAGGCTTGGAGTGGAGCGGAGCTCTGTAGTAAGTGCTATGTGCCTGAGTGGATGTATGTGCAGCAGAGATCTCGGAAGGAGTTGGATTCCCTGGAAACGGAGTTACCGGCCGATGTGAAGCACCATATGGGTGGTGGGAACAGAACTCAGATCCTCTGCAAGAGCAGCAAATGTTCTCAACCTTTGAACCATCTCTCCAGGCCTGTAAAGTGCTTTCTTCTCATATACAAGGCCCTGAATTTGCGACGAATCTCAGGCGACGAGTAATGTTAAGTTTTTGTTGTTTGGTTTTTCAAGACAGGGTTTCTCTGTGTAACAACCCTAACTGTCCTGGAACTCGCTCTAGACTAGCATGACCTCGAACTCACAGAAATCCGCCTAACTCTGCCTCCCAAATGCTAGGATTAAAGGTATGCATACCATGCCTGGCAATTAAGGTTACTTTTTTTTTATATGCAGAGGATGATAATTACAGAACTGCCCAGAGGCAAATGGTTTTCCGCATCAAATAGCAAGAGGCTAGTTTCGAAACGCACGTGTTCTGGATAGACTGAATAAGTAGTGGCAAACGCCTATGATCCTAAAGTTTGAGGCAAAAGAAAAGCCAGGAGTTCGAAGCCAGCTGGGCTACAATACCCTTTTATTAGACAAACAAACCCCACCACCACTCACCAACTTTCTAGACTGTAGAGTTATAAACTACAGTCGACCCGCCTTTCCAGTTTAAAAGAAAAACCAAACTCCGAAAACTCCCTACAACCCTTGAGCGTGGGGCGGGCGGTCCGAGACTCGCGGGGCACTCTGGAACTTGTAGTCTTGGACAGGCTCCCTAGTCCCATGGTGCCGTGCGGCGGGTCGTCGCGTCTGCGCCGTGCAGGCGGCGGGCCCCGCAGAGTGAGAGGCTCTTTTGTTCGGCTGGAGGGAGGGCCGTTGGCGGAGCCTGCGGTACGCCGCTTCAGCTAGGCGTTCGACCGCGACCACACGCCTTTTTGCTTCCCTGGGCGCTACTCCCTCGGGCCGCCCCACGCGACGCGCGAGTAGCGCAACACCGATTCCTCTCGAACTCTCGGGCGCTGCTGCGAGGTGAAGAGGCGGGCTGCGGAGGCGGGGGGAGGGGGCGCGGCGCCGGCGGGAGGCCGCGGGCGGTCGAGGGCCGCGGACGGAAGCCTGGAGCGTGAGGAGTTGGGGGCGCGGCCGGGCCCCGCGCCCTACGATTCCTCTTCCCGCGCCGCGATCGCGGGTGGCGGGAGTATGGAGAGGGCGGGGCAGCGAATGCAGAATCCCGGGAGCCAAGAGGTTCCCGCTGAGCTTAGCCACGGGAGGGTTAGCTCGTCACGATCCGGACGGAGACTGTCGGACTCCAGTGAGCCGCTCCGGAGTTGGGCGGGAGAAGAGAAACTTGAGGACATCGATAAGGGGACAGACAGGCTTGGTGCTTTGGGTGTGCACGGCACCGACCACGGCTTCCTACGCTAGAGGTTTAGAAATGTAACCTGAGAAAGCGGACACGGTGGCGGACGCGGGCAATCCCAGGAGTACTTGGAGGGAAGAAAGAAAAAAAAGAAAAGGAACCTGAGGATGTTGGGTCCACGTGACACTGTCAGAGAAATTTCTCTTGCCAGGGTCACGAAGAAGTAACTTCCAGTAAACTTGGACGAGGGGGCTTGGGCTGCTCAAGGTGTGCGAATGGAGAAGAGATTGGTGGAGCTTGTGTAAGGAATTCTTGGGATGAGTAGGGTGGAGGTCCAGAGAATGATCTTGTAAAATGTGGAAGAGAAATGGGGTTCCTGAGGGTGTAGCATAGTTTGTGGAGTGTTTGCCTAGTGGGCTGCTAACCCCTGGATTCAATCTCCAGTACCACATACGCTGGCCGGGTGTGATGGCATGTACCTGTAATCTTAGCACTCGGGAGGATCAGAAGTTTGAGACCTTCCTTGGCTGCATCAAGAGTCGAGAAAGGGTGAAAGGGCCACCATCTGCCTAATAATGGGTCTTTAGTGTGAGTTGGGAGGCTGTAACAATAGCGTGGATAAGGCAAGACTCATCAGATAAAGTGTTTGCTCTCGCTGAGCAAGCCTTGAGACCTCAGTTTAAATCCTGGAACCCAGGTAAAGGTGGAAAGAACAAACTGACTCCAAAAAGTTGTCCTCTGATCCACCACACATGAGGGTATGACAGGGACCCACAGAAGCAGGCGTTCACACACACAGTAATAATATTTTTATTAAAAATAGCATATGAAATATGGAACTCATTTTTCCCAAGTTATCTACCACTGAATTATGTTCCAGTACCACAAAAATAATTTTAAGAAGTGAGTTTTACAGCCAGGTGGTGGTGGCCCCAAGCCTCTAATCCCAGCACTCAGGTGGATCTCTGTCAGAGAAACCTTGTCTCGAAAAACCAAGAGAAAAAAAAAATGAGTTTTACTAGTGTATAAGGAAGATATCCTCTGCAGTTTTGGGTTAAGAATCAGCAGTTTGGAATAGTTTCGAAAGATCAAAGGTTTTGGGATAGATTTATGACTGCAATCAAGAAATTAGTGCCTGTGCCCCTCCTTGGAATATATATGTGGTACATTGACAAGATTCCTGTTGTGTATGTTGGGGCACTCCTATAATCCCAGCCAGCTCTTGGGAGATGGAGGAGGCATGATCGTCAGGAGTTCAAGGCCAAGGGAAAGCTCCCACATTGAAACCACTTGCTTCTCAGTAGAAGATCTTTAGTCACTTCTGGTTTTCTGTTTGGTCACTTTTTTTTAATAGATAGCAATCAAATTGGTAGATTTTTACCCTCTCTTCTAGGTATTTTCCTGAGCAATTAAAACACTGTGTGCAGCCGGGTGGTAGTGGCTCACACCTTTAATCCCAGCCAGCCTGGTCTACAGAGTTCCAGGAAAGGCTCCAAAGCTACACAGAGAAACCCTGTCTCATAAAAACAAAAAACAAGCCGGGCGGTGGTGGCGCACCCCTTTAATCCCAGCACTCGGGAGGCAGAGCCAGGCGGATCTCTGTGAGTTTGAGGCCAGCCTGGGCTACCAAGTGAGTTCCAGGAAAAAAGGCACAAAGCTACACAGAGAAACCCTGTCTTGAAAAAAAAAAAAAAAAAAAAAGAAAAGAAAAGAAAAAAAACCAAAAAACAAAACAAAACACAAAACGGTGTGCATATGGGTAGAGGTCAGGACAGTTTGGAGAGTCCCTTCTTTTGCCATGTGTTCAGGGGGTCAGACTCAACCCATGAGGCTTGCATGGCAAGCACTTTTTTTTTTTTTTTTTTTACCTGTCGAACTGTCTCTGGGGCCCTCTGAACAATTTTTTGGAATAAAAGGCTTTTTTTGTTGATTTTTCTCTGTGTAGCCCTGGCTGTCTTGGAACTCATGCTATAGACCAGGCTGGCCTTGAATTCAGAGATCCACCTGCCTGCCTCTGCCTCCTGAGTGCTGGGAGTAAAGCAACCACACCCAGCTGGTTTTTTGGATTTTAAAAGTGAAGGTAGGAAGTGTGCCATGACATACTTGTGGAGATCAAAGAACAACTTTGGTGTCATTCTCTTCTACTATTATGCTAAGCTGGTGGTTGAGCTCAGGTTATTAGGCTTATGAGACAAACACCTTTACCTGCTGAACCAGCTTGATAACCCCATTTTCTAAATTTTGGGGACTAGACCTAGCAGAAGTTAGTATGTGTGGATTTTATTATCTATGTTCCAAATTGGCTTGGAACTCACTATGTAGCCCAGATTGGCTTTGAACCAAGATTATAGGTGAGCACAACCATACCTAGCTTACATTTATTTTTAATGTGTGTATGTATGTCATTGCTTACTTTTTGCAATCTGAAGAATTTAATCCAGGGCTTCTTACAAGTCAGGCAAGCACACACAGTGAGCTGTATCCCAGTTTGGCAAACTTTCTACTGGTGAGCTACACTTCTAGCCCAAATGTGGGGAATGTTGGGCTGGTTTTTGTTTTCTTTTTCTGGTGGTGGTAGTGCACTGGATTGAACCCCAAAACCCATGTGTTCTGTCCTTGAGCTGTACTACCAGCCTTCTTAAAATCTTTACTGTCTTGTGTAAAGTTGAATAATTTCACAACTGGGTATGGTGACTCATGCCTATAATATATCACCGAAGGAGGCAGAGCAGGGAGTATTGCCTCAGGTTTGAAGAAAGCCTGGTCTAAATAATAAGATTCATGCCAATCTGGACTATTTAGAGTAAGAACCTGTCTGAAGAACCAGGCTAGACCTTCAAGATAACTTAGTGGATAAAGGCACTTTCCGCAGAGCCTGATAGATAGCTTATTGCTCCCAGGACCAACATATTAGGAGGGAACTGCCTTCTGAAGGTTATCCTCTGCCCTCGTGCTCCCTGCTACAAACACTGACTAAATACAGGTGGCTGAGGCAAAAAGATTAATCACATACTCGATGCCAACCTAGGCTACAGAGTTGAGACCCTGGCACAAAAAAGGGGAGGGGAGAAAATGTGGATTTACTCTGGATTCAAGCTGTACCAACCAACTCTGCTCCCAGAGCCATACTCAAAAAACAAAACTACAGGAGCCAAACCACTCTTCCTGCTTGATGTGTATGTGGTTCCTGTTTTCACTCAGATTTGCGTCTGGAAAGCATTTGCTTCACAAACAGCCAAATAAAAAGCCAACTAAAAGCAATTCAGAAATATGACTGGCCCCGGAGTGTACTGTACTGCTGTGCATGGCTTCATTTGTGTTTTGATTACTGGTGTGTAGTTGCCGATTATTATAGCAAGGATGCCTTGTCCTTGTTTTCAGTTCAGGGCTTATTGATTGGTCACTCCCAAAAAAGCTGGTGGCTTTGTACTTTTATTTCCCAGTTGTTTGATTTTGAAACATCTTTCTTTGTTGGGCATACAATGTTCATAATTTGCACAGGGCTCAGAATTCCAATTGACTGTCTGAGGGAAAATAGAAACAAAATGCTTTGGGGATCCCAAGGAAAGGAGAGAAATTTGGTTAGGTTGGGTGAGCTTTATGGGAGAAGTATCATTTTGGCTAGGTCTTGAAGAAACAGGAGGGTTCTGACTGAATACAACAAGGAATGGTTATAAGCAACCTTGTGGTTGCTGGAAATTGAACCCAGATCATCTGGAAGAGCCACCAATGCTCTTAACTACTGAGCCACCTCTCCAGCCCTGAGATTTGTTTTGTTTTTTGAAATTATGTATCTCAGTGTAGGTATGTGCACATGAGGGATCCCCTAGAGCTGGAGTTACATATGGATGGACCTGAGCCATTTCACAATTGTGCTAGGAACCAAACTCAGATCCTCTGTAAGAGCAGCCATAGCTCTTAATTGCTCAGCCATCTCTCCCACCCCAGGATTGGTTGTTATGCAAAAAGTCTGTATTGAGCTTGTTAAGAGTTCAATTATCTGCCAGGGTGTAGTATGGTGGGGGCCCACCTTTAATCCCAGCACTTGGGAAGTAGAGGCTCTATGAGTTTGAGGCCATCCTGATCTACAAAGGGAGTTTCAGGATAGCAAAAGCTACACAGAAAAACCCTGTCTCAAAAATAAATAAACAAACAAACAAAAAAAAAACTTTCCAAAAACAAAACGTTCAAGCATCTTTGTACATACAATTGAGTGCTATAATAGGAGCAGGTGAGAATGGAGATCTTAGGGGCTGGGGAAATGGTATGGCTCAGTTAAATGTTTGTCACCAAAGTATAAGGACTGAGTTCAGATCCAGGTACCTTTTACAGCAAGATGAGAGGTGGAGTGAAGAGTTTTTCAGATGTTAGGGGCCAGGTAGCCTGGGTAATAGAGTATAGAATGAAGAAACAAGAAACCTAGCCTCGGGGGTGGGGATTCAGCTCAGTGGTAGAGCGCTTGGGCACAAGGCCTGGGGTTTGATCCTCAGCTCCAAAAAAGAAAAGAAAAAGAAAAAGAAACCTAGTCTCAGAAAAACAAGATTGAAAGAGAACTAACTCCAGACAAGTTGTCCTCAAACTTGTACATGTACACTGTAGCATGTGCACGCCTGCACTGACACAGTTAAGAGTGTTTGTTGCCATAGATACAGTGGGCTGTGCCGCCTTTAATCTCAGCACTGGAGAGGCAGAGCAGGCAGATTGTGGGTTCTAGGACAGCCAAGGCTCCACAGAGAAACTCTGTCACGAAAAACAAGAATGTATGTTGCTCTTACAGAGGACCCTCAGTTACTAGCACCCACTACAGGATGATCATAGTTATCAGTAATTTTTCTTCTTTCTTCTTCCTTGGCAAGGTTTCTCTGTATAGTGTTAACTGTCCTGGAACTCACTCTGTAGACCAGGCTGGTCTCAAACTCTTACAGGTTCACCTGCCTTTGCCTCCCAGTGCTGGGATTAAAGATATGTGTCACCAAGCCCAGCAGTTTGGTGGGTTTATATATCTACTCTAGATAGATGGATGGATGGATGGATGGATGGATGGATGGATGGGTGGGTGGGTGGATGGGTGGGTGGGTGGGTGGGTGGGTGATAGATACACACATTTATTTATGTGTGTGTATGGGTGCCATAGTGCATGTGGTGGTTGGACTGTTAGAAGTTGGTTCTCTCCATCCATCTTATTTGAGGCAGGATTTTTTTTTTTTTCTGTTGTACTTTGTACTCTAGGCTACCTGGCCAGTGAGTTTTCCTAACAGTTCTGTCTCTTCATTCCATCTTGCTGTAAAATAGCTAAGATTACAGATGCACCCTACCACTTAGGGCTTTGTGTAGGTGTGTGTCTGCATGTGGGTATATGCAGATGCCTGGGGAGGCCAGAGGTGTCCAATCCCTTGGAGCTGGAGTTAACAGTTGTGAGCCTAGCTCAAGTCTTCTAGAAGAACAGCACCAAGTGCTCCTAACTACTGAGTCATCTCTCTAGCCCCTAGAATTAGATTTCTCAAGCTGCACAAAAATAGGTATTCTAGAAGTTCTTGGGTAGCTCACTGTGTATTTGGCCAGAGGTCAACCTTGGGTATAATTTCTCAGATGCTCTCCACCTTGTTTTATAGGTTTTTGTCGTTGTTTTGAGAGAGTGTCTCTCCTTTCCCTGGTGCTTACTTAGTAGACTAGGCTGCCTGGCTGCCCAGCAAACCCCAGGGATCTATTTCTGCCTCCCTTGCACTGATCTTCGAAGCACACACCCCATTCCTGTGTTAGAAGGGTTCTGGAGATCCAACTCAGATCCTTATGCTTGCATGATAAATACTTTACCAGCTGAGGTATCAACCCAGCTGTAGCCCATGCTTTTCTGTGGTAACAGCTGGACCCTATGTCTACACTGGCTTCACAGACTTGTTAAGCCTTTCCCGTTTCTTTGAATAGTTTGTGCAAACTTCAAAAGCAAAACAAATTGTTAATGTTGTGTCTGATATACACACAAAAAAATAGATCAGTAAATATTATACAGACACATATATTAAGAAGTAGGTGTGGTACACAGTTATTGCCAACTATTCTGGAGGCAAAGGCAAGGAGATCTCAATTTGAACGCCAGCTGGGCAATTTAGCAAGACTGTCTGAAAATAAGGGGCTGAGATGTTCTTGGATTTAATCTCTATCTGAACAAGAAAAAGAGCAAGAATTATTCTTCATAAAGGTTTTAATTTTTTGTTTGTTTGTTTTTGTTTTTGTTTTTCGAGACAGGGTTTCTCTGTGTAGCTTTGGTGCCTGTCCTGGAACTCACTTGGTAGCCCAGGCTGGCCTCGAACTCACAGAAATCCGCCTGGCTCTGCCTCCCAAGTGCTGGGATTAAAGGCATGCGCCACCACCGCCCGGCCCAAGGTTTTAAATTTTTATCTATTGTGTTTGTGCATGTATAAGTGCACACACATGCTGGTGCGTAGATGGAGGTCTGTCTGGAGCTGGTTCTCTTTTGCCACCTTGTGGGATCTGAAGGTGGAATGCATGTCAAGTCTGCCATCCCTCTTCTGTATAATTGGCCCTGGGAATTGGTGAGAAAATCACAGTGTTCTTTTCTTTGGCACATGCCTTTAATCCCGTAACTCGAGGCAATCAGATCTCTTTAAGTTTGAGGCCAGCCTGGTCTACAGAGCGAGAGCCAGAGCTACACAGAGGGGGAGGGCATGTTAAACAAATAAATAAGAAGAAAAGAAAAACAGGGCCAGCAAGGTAGCTCAGCGAGTAAAATTGCTCCCCATGCAAAACTGATCATCCGAGTTTCATTCTCAGAACTTTTGTTAGGCTGGGCAGAGGTGGCACTCGCCTTTAATCCCAGCACTCAGGAGGCAGAGGTAGGTGGATCTACAGAGAGTTCTAGGACAGCCAGGACTACATGAGAAACCCTGTCTCAAAAACAAACAAACAAAGAGCCCTTGTTGGAAGGAGAAAGCCAGCTTCCTGGAAGTTATCCCATGACTATCACACCCAAGCTGTGTCATATATGCACCCACATATGTCATGCATAATAGATATATACATATATTTTAGTTGGTGTTTGCTCTGTAGATCAGGATGCCCATAATTTGCAACCTGCCTGCCTTAGCCTCTCTTATTAAGCCTCCTGCGATTATAGGTACTCTTGGTAGTTTGTTTTTTGTTTTTTTTGTGGGGGTTTCAATGCTGTTTCAATAACCTTAGGGACTCATGTATACAAGCTAAGCATTATGCTACTGAGCTATATCCACAGTTTTCCAAAACGTTCTTGGATGGCATACTATAAAGTTCAGAATACCTCTAATGGAAAAGGAGCTGAGGATAGAACCCAGGGCCTTGTGCTTGCTAGGCAAGTGCTCTACCACTGAGCTAAATACCCAACCACTGCCTTTTTTTCTTACATTAAGCTTCAAAATGTGGGGACCATTTCTTATTCTCTTGAGTCTCTAGAATTCAGCACAATATCTAAAACTTTTGTCCAAGAACACTGGTAATACCGGTCGGTTTAATCTGAGATTGGGTTATTAAACTAATGCAGAACAATGCTCCTTCGGTGTCTTGGTTTGTTTGCCATGTTCCTTTGAGGAGGTGAGGGGATTGAGACAAGATCTCTCAATCTAGTCCGTGTTGACCTTAAACTCCTAATTCCCCTGCCTCCACCTCCCAAATTATGGGATTATAGGCCTGTGCCACCACACCTGGCCCGTTTGCTTTATTCTTTGTATCTCACTCTGGATAATTGATCCATCCATTTCTAAGATTTTAGCCAATTTTGTTTGACCGGTATGTTACAGCGCCATCTACTGACATAAATTGGTAATTTTAAGGCTTTGGGCACTTTCCATCAAAGATGTTCTGAACATTTTATAGTATGCCACCCAAGAAGTTTTGAAAGCAGAGGCAGACGGATCTCTGAATTCAAGGCCAGAACGAGTTCCAGGACAGCCAGGGCTACACAGAGAAACCCTGCTGGGGGAAGGAGGGGGGGAGGATAATTAAAAAACTAAAACATCAGAATTGAATGGATTAAAGGCAAGAGATTTACAGGGAACTAAAATTTTTATTCTAGAAAAAAAATTGTATTTCTTTAGACTTTGGGGTTTGTTGTTGGTTTGTTTGTTTGTTTGTTTCGAGACAGGGTTTCTCTGTGTAGCTTTGCACCTTTCCTGGAACTCACTTGGTAGCCCAGGTTGGCCTTGAACTCACAGAGATCTGCCTGGCTCTACCTCCCGAGTGCTGGGATTAAAGGCATTCGCCACCACCGCCCAGGTTGAACTGGAGTTACAGACAATTGGGAACTGCCATGTGGGTGCTGGGAACTGATCTTGGGTCCTCTAGAAGAGCAGCCAGTAGCTCTAACTGCTGAGCCATCTCTCCAGCCTGAAGCATGTTTTAGAAAAGAGTAAACTGAGGACCTACAAGGTAAAGCACCTGCCATGCAAGCCAGATGGCCTTGAGTTTTTATGTGGAACCAGGTGAAGGTAGAGGAGGAGGCCCAGCTGTGCAGAGTTGTCCTCCTCAGAGACAGTAAAGTAGGACTGTCTGTGGTAGCTGCCTTCCTCCTGACCCATCCCTTATGTTCTAAATTACTGCAGTTATTATACTGCAGCTTAAATTAATAGTTTTTCTGGTGCTTTTCCTAAGCAGTCCTGAGTCTTAGAAATAAAGTATAAAGTAAACTAGGTCAAATAACAGTGATTTATGGGCTAGGGCTGCAGCTTATAATCTTAGCACTCAGGGAAGAAGAGACAAGATCAGAAGTTCAAGGTCATCCTCTGCTATATCTTATGTTCCAGGCCAACCTGGGTGAGGTGGCTTAGTCAAGCCCCAAATCCACATGGAACTGATTCCCACAAATCGTCCCTTGACTTTTATGACATGCATATACACACTAAATGAGTAAATGCAGTAAAAGAATGTTTTAAGTTTGAATTCTGAATTTATGGTGGCATTCAAGAAAAGCAAAGTGAACAATAAAGGACTTTTTAGTTGGACATGATAGTGCACATCTGTAATCCCAGTACTTGAAAGGTAGAGACCATAGAGGCCAGATCAGGGATCCAAAGGTAGCCTGCGCTACATGAGACCCTGTCTTAAACAAAAACAAAAAAATCAAATGATTAAATACTTGTAACTGTGAGTCAACATAGTATTTTAGGTATACTTTGTGGCAAAGGGGTATTAGGAATTAGTATAAATTAGACTTGGTATAAAAGTTGTAAATGGATGTAAGAATTGAGAAATTCTTCCCACACATTGTATGTATACCTGTAACTCCATCACTTAGAAAGCTGAGGGCAGCTTGGGCTTCACAGGAAGTCCTTGTCCAAAGGGAGAGGACAGAGAGTTGCTGTGAGATTAATGGTGCGGCTAACTTCTCAGACAGCAGCCGTGGCCGTGATCTGGAAATAGTAGAGCAGTGTATCTAAGCAGTGCCCCACGCCTGGTCTTACCGCACAGTAAAGGTGCCCGTGCCCTTTGGTTCCCTCTCATTGTAGCAGCGTCACCCTCTACACCGGAAAGCTGGCGGGGACTATGGGAAAAAAACAGAACAAGAAGAAAGTGGAAGAGGTGCTAGAAGAAGAGGAAGAGGAATACGTGGTGGAAAAGGTTCTTGACCGGCGAGTTGTCAAGGGCAAAGTGGAGTATCTTCTGAAGTGGAAGGGCTTCTCAGAGTAAGTGCCAATGACACAGGCAAATTCAGTCACTGAGAGAGGAGTCAGGATGTGCTTGCTGCCTCTTCCGTGATGGGTGTACTTTGGTTCAGTCCTGACCTCCACAGCCTATAGTCTACCGAAGAAGGAAGGACCTGCAAGCAGAGGGCTATAATATAGTACAGCTTCTTGTTCTGTTTATTTGTGCATGTGGCCATGTGTGTCATGTAAATCCTGGGGTGAAAGTCAGGTCCTAGCCAGGCGACTGTGGTGCACACCTTTAATCCCAGCACTCGGGAGGCAGAGGTAAGCAGATCTCTGTGAATTCGAGGCCAGCCTGGTCTACACTGTGAGATCCAGGACATGCTCCAAAAGCTACAGAGAAACCCTGTCTGGAAGGGGAAAAAAAAAAAAAGAAAGAAAGTCAGGTCTTAAGGCTTGGTGGATGGCTCCTTTTTCCCACTGAGCCATCTTGCCAGTCCACAACAGTGATTTCTGAGGAGCAATTTGTATACAATAGTCCACTTTTGCAAAGTAGGCAATTTTCTAAGCCTTTGATCTGTACCCTCCCCTCCTAGGGGGGGAAAAATCTAGCTGTTCATTATCACTGAACTGTCTTCCAAGACTAGCTCTTCTCTTAGTTCAAAAGGTCGGCTGGGCGGAAGTCTAACTTGTCATGCTTGCTGGTTTCAGTGAGGACAACACTTGGGAACCAGAAGAGAACCTGGATTGCCCTGACCTCATCGCTGAGTTCCTGCAGTCACAGAAAGCAGCTCATGAGACAGATAAACCAGAAGGAGGCAAACGCAAAGCTGACTCTGATTCTGACGACAAGGGAGAAGAAGGCAAAGCAAAGAGGAAGAGAGAAGAGGTGAGACTTAGGACAGGGCCTTCACCAGCCAGAGGCCAGAGCATCGCAGCAGTTTGGTCCCACTTCGTCTCTCTCCTGCCCTCCCCTGCATTTGTTCTTCCTTGACATTTTCATTTTATTTGTTTTGGAGGTCTTGCATAGCAGCCTAGGCTGCCCTCAAGCTTGTGGCAAGACTTAGTCCTCTAAGTGTTGGGATTAGTTTTGAGCTGTTGTTCTTGAACTTCTCCCTTTTCATCTCAGCAGCCATGTCCTCTCTGACCTTCAGAAATAGCGAAGGTTTTACAAGGATTTGGGGCCAACTGTGTGCACAGCTGTAATCCTAGCATGCAGGAGGCCTGGACTATAGGAGACCTTATCTCAGCAAAACATAACAAAACAAAAGGATTTGGGGCTTACTCCTGAAAAGTGATCTAATCTTACTTTTTGTCCATGCTGCAAGAATGATAGCGTGGGGGCTGGAGAGATGGTTCACTGGTTAAGAGCACTGACTGGCTGTTCTTCCAGAGGTCCTGAGTTCCATTCCCAGCAACCACAACCATCTATAGTGGGATCTGATGCCCTCTTCTGGCATAACGGTGTAAATGCTGACATGTAACAGTTACCAGAGACGTAAGACAGCAACTGAATTCATTTCCTGTCAGTAGATGGAATTCAGTGTTTTGATCACTAAAGATCACTAAAGATTTGAGGTGGCTGTTTGGTCTTACTTAGTATCTTAAGTAATTTTCCTTTGAAGAGATAGTAGTGCGTTCCATTCATGCTGGGAGGACCTCCTGTGCTTCAGATTTAATGTGGGAAGCAGAGGAAGCCTTGAGTGAATGTTTGTGACTACATTTCTTAGAAACACAGAATAACTCCATTCTGGATATAGTCCTTTGCCAGTAAAATTGTTCTGCCCATCTGGTTTTCACAGTCAGAAAAGCCACGAGGCTTTGCCCGGGGTTTGGAGCCTGAGCGGATTATTGGAGCTACTGACTCCAGTGGAGAACTCATGTTCCTGATGAAATGGTGAGTCTGGCAGTGGCTCTGTGTGGTTGTTCTTCCTTCTCCCCATCTGTTCTATGCCAGAGGCAAGAGCTGACCTTGGAAAACGCAGTCGCCCAGGTGTGAAATCTTTAAGATGACATAGTCCTCCGATAGTGACCCTCGGCCTGACTACAAACCTGGACTCATGAGTTACAGGTAGGGGCCTTAGGGTTTCAGATCTTTGCTTTTGTTTTTTGTTTTTTTTTCCTTTTCCCTTTTTTCTTTTTTTCTTTTTCTTTTTTCTTTTTTTGTAGGTGGGAGAGACTGTGGAGAGGAATCACATTTCAGTCCTATTAAGTAAAGAAAAAATTCTGAAATGTGATTGAATTACCCTCCTTCTCTGCCACCTCCTTAGTAAAAATCAGGCTGGCCCCATAAACAGGATTCTCTTCATGTTTGAGGGTTAGGAAAGAATTTATAGAATTTATTTTGAAGATTCCAAATTTTCAAAATCAGCCAGCAGAGGTCAGCAAGACCTCTACTGTTTACTGTTACTGAAGATAATGTAAACCTGCTTCTTTGTATTATAAATAGTAGTGGTAACAATACAGACTTGTTCTAAGTAGAAACAGTGGGTAGTGTTTGTTAGCACTAGTCAGTATCACCTGCTAAACATGCTTGTGTTACTGTGTTTTTATGGACAGCCAGCGTAGTAGTAGGTTTCTATGACTAGCTTAATGAAGTTTAATGAAGAGAGGTTCAAGGTAGCCAAAGTAATGATCTTGATCTTGTTTTTTTTGTTTTTGTTTTTGTTTTTTTTTATTGTTTTGAGACAGTTGTACTCTATCTAGCCTAGCCTTCTTTGAGCTTGAAATCTCCTGCCCCAGACTCTGCTGAGATTACAGAAACATGCCCCATGATGGACTAGGAAGAATAAGTGTTAAGCCATTGCTAGTTAAAATAGGATTGTCAAGGCTTTGTCCTTTGATTGGTCTAGAAATTTCTCTCAACTGGTATCTATGGTAGTTCTCACCTAGGTAATGGCTAAAAAAGAGGTTTAACTTCAATGTAGGTGAAGGTTTGTGTCATAATCAACTAACCACCAATTTTCTTCCTGTGTGTTCCTTAGTATTGATTCTGACCCTCATTTAGCTTATTTCTTCTAACTTAGAGGGGAAAAGAAAAACTGAATAATAGGGTGTGTTAAATAGTTTAGCTAGTATACACTTGCTCTGCATATGACCAATGTGAGTTGCAGTAGTACCTCCATATTTTGTAGGGTTGTATTCTTGGCCAGGCGTGGTTATTCACACTTACAATCCCAGCACTCAGGTAAAATGGAAGTATTACAAGTTGGAGGCCAGCCTGGCCTAGAGTAAGATGAAGTCTTAAAAGCATAAACACACACACAGAAGAGCCAGTCATAACCCTTATTTGTAATTACAGCACTAGAGGGCATCTGGTAATATAGAGTAAGACTTTGCCTCAAATAACAAACAGAAAGAAAGAAGTGTAGAGGATTGGTTATCTTACTACTATATTTAAAATTAATATTTGGGTGTTGGGCTAGGGATGTGGCTCAGAGATAAAGTATTTACCTAACAAACAAAATTGGTGGGTTTGATCCCTGGCCCTGCAAAAACAAACAAACAAACAAAACCCAAAAAACCCAAACCTTTGTGGTAGGAATTTGGCTTACTGGTAGAGGGCTTGCCTAGCATGTGCAAGGCCCATAACTTAATCCTTAGCATCCACTCCCTTACCCCCAAAAGACTGAATGTTGATTATAAAACCCAAGGTTTTAAAAAGTTATGCATGGCCAGGTGTGGTGGTGTGTGCCTTTAATCCCAGCAGTCAGCTCTTGAGTTTGAGGCCAGCCCAGTCTACATATCAAGTTGCAGAACTACATACAACAGTTTTTCTGTCTGTGGGTTACCTGAGACCATCAGAAAACACAAATATTTGTATTACAATTCATAACTGTAGCAAAATTAGAGTTATGGAGTAGCAACAAAAGTAATTGTGTGGTTGGGGGTCACCACAACAAGAGGAACTGTGTTAAAGGGTCACAGCATTAGAAAAGTTGAGAACCACAGACAGAGAAACCCTGTCTCAAACAAAACAACAGCAAAAAGTGATACTCTACACCCCCACGGCTCAGGGTATAGCTTTCTTAGCATACATGTGGCCCTGGCTTCCATTCCTAATACCACATACATACATGCTCTTTAAAAAAAATATGGAGCTGAAGAGATGACTCAGCAGTTGCTTCTAGAAGACTTGGGTTGAGTTCCTAGCATCCACAGTGTAGCTCAGTGCCTTACGTAACTCCAGCTCCAGAGACTCTAACATCCACTTCTGGCCTGAGTTTGCTAGATATGCACTTGGTGTATAAACATATTTTCGGGCAAAACACTTGTCATATAATTTGTAGTTGTTGTGTTTTTTTTTTGTTTTTTTTTTTAATTGTAACCTGATTTTCCAGGAAAGTGGAGATACCTATCTATAGAAAATATTTCTTCTTTTATTTTTTATTTTTGGTTTTCCAAGACAGGGTTTCTCTGTGATACATACAGCTTTGGCTGTCCAGGAACTCCATAGACTAGGCTATCTTCGCACTCACAGAGATCCGCCTGCCTCTGCCTCCCCAGTGCTGGGATTAAAGGTGTGCACCACCACTACCGCCCACGGAAAATACTTCTACATAATGAAAGGTCTTAAATTTGTTCTAGAATCATTCAGTTGGAAGAGGGCTATGAGTTAGACACCCTATAAGGATTCAGTACATTTCCCACCACCTCCTTGGTGTTTCTTACGGAAACTTAACCATATCAGCTTATTCTCTGGTTCCCTGTGGCTGTGGACTCTTGTTCCTGTTCCGGTTCTGGAGACTTGAAGTGGTGCTATGTGAGGTTATGTCATGTATCTGTTGCCTGCCCAACGCTGCTGCCTGTATCTGGGACAGGCCCAGTTTAACACAACAATTCGGAAAACTAATAGAGCATTATATCCTAATGCCTTCTTTGTTTCCCTCCTCATGTTGGAGGTCTGTTAACTACTGGAGATGATTGATGTGTGTACAGGTCACATGTGGTGGTAAACAGTATGTCATAAGTAAGCAAGATTGTGCCAGATCAGTATTAAGTCCTCTTACAAAGCCAAACTTGCTGTATGCACTGGCTGGAATATAGTTTTGGAAGAGTGTGGCAGAGCCTCCTGTCCACCCTCTGGAATGTTAATGGAGCTTTCTTTGGCCTTTTCCAAAGACCTACCTTTTGACAAAGTTCCCAGAGGGGATTTTTAACAGGAGGAGGAAGATCTCTGAGGGTATTATGTGACAGAACCCACCTAGTAAATGCTGCTTGCATCCTGTTCTCCTAGTTTGTTTCTAGAATTTAGACTTTAAGCCAAGCCCCATTCCCTGGGTGATCCAAATTAGGAGACCACAACAGCTGATCTCAAAGTTTCTTTGTGCTTTGTTCTGCAGGAAAAACTCTGATGAGGCTGACCTGGTCCCTGCCAAGGAAGCCAATGTCAAGTGCCCGCAGGTTGTCATATCTTTCTATGAGGAAAGGCTAACGTGGCATTCCTACCCCTCAGAGGATGATGACAAAAAAGACGACAAGAATTAGCCCTCTTGAGTACCGGCCCTGTCACCTCTGACTGCGGGTTTCGAATGGGGAGGGAGGGAGTTCTACTTTCTTGACACCGTAGAGGTGGCTTGAGAAGATGTCCTTTGAAGAGCCAGCATAGTTTCTGTGCCCTGCAGCAGCCCAAGTGCTTTAAGTCGTTTTAAGCTGTATAGTTTGCACACCCATCCCAGTGGAGGGGAAAAGGGGTAAGTGTTTCAAGGCAACCCGTTCTGCGCTTTGCTAAGAAAGCGGAGGGCCTTCCATGAAGGACAAAACCTGCAGAACTGGGGTGTGGGAGAGCAAAGACACTGTCGATCTTCAAAGAGCATCTCCACAACCCACAGCCTTCCCAATAGTGTTACCTGCATTTTTACAGCCTAGCATGTGTGTAGTTTTTGGCTATTACTGGTATATTCATTGGGGGTGGGAGGGATGGGGCAGGGAGGAAGGGAGATGGGTGGAATCATTTTGGTTAAAATTTGGGGTCTGATTGGGGATATGGTGAAACAGTAGAATGAACAACTAACTAATCAATTGGTTCTATGTCAATATTTTGCCTTTTCAAAAAATTACATTGGCACCATTAATGAGGATTGAGAGACTGTTAAAAATCTGTGAATGCTGAAATCTGCAGCTAAGGTGCCCCCTACCTGAGCTCATTGTGGCCCACAAAGGACAAAGCCAGTTCCCAAGTTACCAAAGCTACCCTTTGAAGATGGAAACTGACTGCGGAGGGAAAGTTTTATTGGAGAGTATATACAGGCAGACCATTCTGCCTTTAGAGGTGCTAATTCCTGAAATAGAAAAAGACCTTTTTCCAATTATGAAATTATAAATATCAGTTTGTCCATCCAAGCCACTGGCTCAAGTACTGCAGAAGGGCCTGTATGGGAGATGGGAGCGGAGGGCCTGTGCTCTTAGGGTGGAAACTCTTAGAGCCTGGTTTTGTTTTTGTTTTTTTCTTTTTGTTTTCTTCAGCTTTGAACCCTGAAACTGCTTGTGGCAGGTTCAGTTCCTGACAGCACAAATCCCATTGAGTCAGTTCAAGGGCTGAATGACTTCACAAGCCCTGGTCTCAGGAGATTCACTTTCATATTGGGGTAGTGGTTCATCGAGAATACACATCTTCAGATTAACTATGTCCAAAATACTGTCTTGAATCATGAAGTCCATCCATTTTTAGTATTGTCTAGACCTGCATCTAGAACTACATTGTAAAATCTTTAAAGCATGTGTTAGATGTATGTGTGAAAATTTTGTTTAAATGTAAACTTCATACCATACTGTCAGTTTTTGTCTTAATAAAACTATAGATTTATAATTCTTGATTTCTGTCTTTTTTTTTTTTTTTTTTTTTTTAAAGACCAGGTCTCCTTCCTCCGTATTGCTCACTCTGGCTTGGAACTTTGAATCCTAAGCCTCTGCCTTCCAGTATTAGGACTACACAGGTGCACGTACCACTACAGTGGGTATGATTATCTTACCAGAAACCCCTCTTGCCTCAGTTCAGCTTGTTGGAAGTAGCATCCATGGCTTCATGTCTATAGATGGACACTATAGGCTTGAAATCTGATGCCTTAATCTTTTAAATGGTCTCAATTTATTAATGTAGCAAATGCTTGAGCATTTATAATTGCTGTACATTTGTAAGAACTGTCACATCATTCTGTCTTCCATATTGCTGAGAAATTATTTACTGAGAACACTTCCCACTTGAAAATAGGCATTTTATGAACTAGCTCAATCAACGGGATGGCATTAGCAGAAATCAACTCCAGGAAGTTTTAGGAATTGACACTATGTTTTAAATACCAGATTGAGTATCGTCCATCTTCTTTTGGGGTTTTTGTTTATTTTTGTTTTTTGAGACAGTTTCTCTATGTACCGTGGCTGTCCTGGAACTCACTCTGTAGACCAGGCTAACTTCAAGCTCACCCTCTGCCTCCCCAGTGCTGGGATTAAAGGTGTGCTGCACCACCACCACCACCACCACCACCACCACCACCACCACCACCCAGTCTGTCATCTGTCTTCTTGATGACCTTTTCTTCTGCCTATAATTCTGGAGCCCAAATAGGAATAGATCTTTGTTGCTTTTAATTATGTTATTATCTTATTGTATGACGTTTTGCCTGCATGTCTGTGCACCACTTGTGTGTCCAGTGTCTGGAGACCAGAAAAGAACATATGATACAGACTGTTGTGACCCATCTAGTGTTGGTGCTAGGAATCGCACCAGGGTTCTCACCCACTGTGCCATTTCTCCAGCCCTGTTTTTTTTCTTTTTTTTTTGGATTTTATTTATTTATTTATGCAGTGTTCTACCTGCATGTACAATTGCAGGCCAGAAGAGGGCGCCAGATCTCATTACAGATGGCTATGAGCCACCATGTGGGTGCTGGGAATTGAACTCAGGACCTCTGGAAGAGCAGCCAAGTGCTCTTAACCTCTGAGCCATCTCTCCAGCCCCCTGTTTTGTTTTAATACAATAGTATGTACACATACATGTTAAAGAATCAGGACAACTCGGTGGAGTTGGGTTCAGGGAACCAGGCTCAGCTTGCTTGCTGGTTTTTATGCGCCAAGCCAACTCACTAGCACTTGCTTATGTGTTTAAAGACAGGGTTTACTCTAACCCAGGTTATCCTGAAACTTGCTGTTTAGCTCAATCACCTTGACCCTCTTGCTTAGTTCCTAGCACTTAGTTACCAAGTGCTAGGGGTACAGGCATGTGTCACAAGGGCGGTTGGATTCTTGGCTGTTTTTGTTGTTTTGTGTTAGAGAACAAAGTCTCACTCCATGGCTGGCCTGGAACTCCCTATGTAGACTAGGCTGGTTTAAAAAACTTTGTGTGATCTTGTCTTTTAATTATGTATGTTTCTGTGTGGTTGTGTGTACATGAGTGCCAGTTGGTGCCTGGCTTCCCTTGGGGCTAGAGTTCAGGCAGTTTTGAGCTGCCTGAGTGCTAGGACCTGTACTTGAATCCTCTGCAAGAACAGTACAGACTCTTGTTGTTTACTTATGAATGTTTTGGTTGCATGTTATGTCTGCACCTTATGTCTGCACCACGTGCCTACCAAGGTCAGAAGAGGTCATTGGATCAGCTGGAACCAGAGTTACAGTGAGCTGCCATGTGGGTGCTCAGAACTGAACCTGAGCCTTCCAGCTGTGTGTGCTCTTGACTACTGAAGCTTCTCATAAGTCCCCCACATTTCCTGCTTGTCATTATATTTAGTTTTAGGGTTTATTTACAAAGGATCTCACTATGTAGCCCAGCCCAAGCAGGCCTGGAAGACTTAAATCTTCTTACCTCAGATCTTTACATTTTTTTCCCCTTGTTTGCTTTGTTTGGTTTTTCGAGACTGGACTTCTCTGTGTAGCCCTGGCTGTTCTGGAACTCGCTCTATAGACCAGGCTGGCCTCGAACTCAGAGATCTGCCTGCTGCCTCCCGAGTGCTGGGATTAAAAGCGAGCCACTGCCGCCTGGGTACCTTTTTTTCCCCCACTTCTTAAGATGTGTTTTTATTTTATGTGTATGAGTGTTTTGTCTGCATGTATGTTTGTATACCAAATGCATGCCTGGTGCCCACAGAATTCATAAGAAAGCATCAGCTTTCCACCTGGAGTTAAGGATGATTGTCAGCCATTGTATGTACAGGTTAACAGAAGCCTGGTTCTCTGCAAGAGCAACAAGTGCTCTTAATCATTGAGCCATCTCTCCAGCTCCAATTCTTAAGACTGAGACCCTGCGTCAGTGAAAAGAGGATAATTCCATTCAGATAAACATGTAGATGCTGTTTTCAAAGTGCCCTAGGGGAAGTTTTGGAGGAGTGTAAGTAAAGGAAACTAGGAAATCTTATTTACTTACCTGGTCATGAAGTGTTTCTGTACAGAGGTTTCTGTCATTGTAGGTACAGCAACATAGCAGTCTGTAACAACTGAGTCTGGCTGAGATGGGTACAGGCATTTTGTTCTGTACCATCAGGTACACTAAACTGAGACATCAGCCTTGATACATCCCAAATAAGCAGCTGTTCGTTTCTACTTTCTTTAAAAATTATTTGTTGCCGGGCGTTGGTGGCGCACGCCTTTAATCCCAGCACTTGGGAGGCAGAGGCAGGCGGATCTCTGTGAGTGCTTCATAGGAATTTCTAGCATTCTTGACCTGTGGGAAAACCTTGTCATGGGCTGGAGAGATGGCTTAGTGGTTAAAAGCACATACTGCTCTTAGAGAAGACCCAAGTTCAGTTCCCAGCACCCAAGTCAGGTGCTGTAACTACAGTTTCAAGGGATCCAACACTCATTTTTGCCTCTCCTGGTACCTACACTCAGGTGTATATACCCACACACAGACACATTATTTAAAAATAAATTAGGTGGGTTGGGGATTTAGCTCAGTGGTAGAATGTTTGCCTAGCAAGCGCCAAGACCCTAGGTTCCATCCTCAGCTCAAAATAACTAAATAAATTAGGTGGTGGCACATGCCTTTAATCCCAGTACTCAGGAGGCAGAGGCAGGCAGATCTCTGTAAGTTCAAGACCATCCTGGTCTACAGAGCTAGTTCCAGGACAGCTAGGGCTGTTGCACAGAGACATCCTGTCTCGAAAACCACAGCTAACTAAATATAATCTTTAAAAAATAATAATCTTCCCATGAAGCAGTGGTGGAGCACACTTTTAATCCCAGCACCTGGGCAGAGGCAGGCGGATGGATCTCTTCAGTTCCAGGGCAGCCAGGGCTACACAGAGAAACTTCATATGGAAAAAAAAATCATCTTGCCATTCTTCAGGGAAGACACTGAAGATGTGCATGCAGCACAAACTGTGTTCACTGACAATTTTCTTTTTCCTGTCTTGAGACAAGGTCTCATCTGTGTAGCACAGGCTGGCCTCAAACTCAGATCTGCGTTCCACGTGCTGAGATTACTGACAATTTTCTTTTTCTTTTTTTTTAAAGATTTTATTTATTTACTATGTATACAGGGTTCTGCCTGCATGCATACCTGCACGCCAGAAGAGGGCGCCAGATCTCATTACAAATGGTTTCGAGCCACCATGTGGTTGCTGGGAATTGAACTCAGGACCTCTGGAAGAGCAGCCAGTGCTCTTAACCTCTGAGCCATCTCTCCAGCCCCACTGACAATTTTCTAAAGACCAATTTGCATATTTCCAGGTAAAAAGTTTAAGAGTAAAATTGTCTTAAGTGATTGTTGTAGATGCACATGCAAAATTGTTAATTATAAATAGGTACAACGAAGTTGGGGAGGTGGCCCAGCAGTTAAGAATGCTTGCTGCTCTTACAAAGGACTGGAGTTGGGTTCCCATCACCCATGTCTTTTTACACATAATATAGCCCCAGGGAACCAATGTCCTCTCCTGGTCTCCACAGGCAACCCAACACGTGTGCATACACATAGACACATACATAAATGATAGATGGCTTCCATGAAATCTCACCATCATGGACTCAGAACTTGCTCATGTGGCAGTAGGGCTGTCTGCTTCAGTTTGTTTTCACAGTATGGGGAATTGAACCTAAGGCCTTGTGCGTTCCAGCCATGTGTTTTCCCACTGAGCTCCATCACTGGCCTTTCTTCTTTCTAGACAGGGTCTCACTACATCACCCAGGTTAGGTGCTGGGGTTCCAAGTGTGGGCCCACATACCAGTATCTTGGTGTCCTGTAACTGTCAGAGCCTGTGACAATCTTGCTCTTCCCGACTTCAGTTAAATTTGTTAATATTGTAAGTGAACTATGCAGTGACCACAGAAACACTCGGATGTGGATGTTTGCACGTGTAGCGGTGTGCACGTGTCTGAAGGTTACAGATTGATGTGTCCATTCTATTTTACTGAAGCAGGGTGTCTTTTGTGGTTTGTGGGGCAAATGCTTTCTCAGCTGAGCCATCTCTCCAGCCTTGAAACCTCTGCTGCTGACTTTCAATTACTCCAATTTGCAAAGGCAAAAAATCCACCAATTTAATTTTTTAGCAGCTAATTTTTTTTTTAATTTATTTCCTGTACTGAGTGTTCTATCTGCATGTGTGCTTTTATGCCAGAAGAGGGCATCAGCTCCCACTGTAGATGGTTGTGAGCCACCATATGGTTGCTGGGAATTGAACTCAGGACCTCTGGAAGAGCAGCCTGTGCTCTTAACTGCTGAGCCACCTCTCCAGCCCCTGCCGCTACTTTTAAAGACATGATCACATAAGAGTTTACTTGGTAGCTAAAAATGTCCTTGAACTCCTGATCCTCCTTCCTCCACCTCTCCAAGTATTGGGTTTACAGGCCTTACGTCACCAGCTTTTTCATGGATGTTAAGGGATCAATCAGATCCTCAGGCTTGAAGGGCAAGCACTTTACTAAAAGTTATTTCCCCAATCCCTTGATTTATTTATGGGGTGGGGGCATACATATGCCATGGTGTTGTGTGGAAATCAAAGAACAACTTGCAGGAGTGGGTACTCCTTCCACTATGAGAGTCCCAAGGATCAAGCTCAGATCATAAGGCTTAACATCCTTACCCATTGAGTAGCCATCTTGACAATCCTTTTTGTTATTGTTTTTTGTTTTGTTTTGTAAAAAGTCTATGTAGCCCTGGTTGTCCTGGAACTCACTATACAGACCAGGCCTGTCTCTGCCTCCAGAGTACTGGGCTTAAAGGTGTGTGCCACCACACTTGGCCTTTTTTTTCTAAAGACAGGCTCTCATTTGTCTAGTCTGGAACTTACCATTATAGCTCAAGCTGGCCTTGAACTAACAATGGCAACCTTGCCTCAACCTGCTGAGTGCTCAAATTACAGGCAAGAACCATCATCTAAATGGAATGCTAGATTCTACAGCTTCGCCAGTCAGTCCTATTTAATAAAGGCTTTGTTGTTAAAGAGATGAACTACTAATCTTGCCGCCATCCCCCAAGTACTGGGGCTACAAGACTGTCCTACACCTGGATCATGCAGTGCTGGGGCTGAAACCTGGGGCTTTCATGTTGGACTCAACCAAATGAGCCACATCACCAGCTTCCTCTGCTCATTTTGATGTTAACCTTTGACAATCTGGTGTTTGCCTGTGTGCCTAGCACATCTTAACAGTCCCTTGTGACACTGGATCTGCATTACAAAGCATTCATAATGAAAGAGGAAGTAAGAGAAATTGCTGCTACAGAATCATTTGCAGCTAGAATTCTGAAATACACACTTAGGTTTTTCCTCCCTGTGTGTATGTCCTAGAACTCAACAATTCTGCCTCTGCCTCCCAAGTGCTGGGATTACAATGTCACCACATCCAGCTTTCCTCCAAAATTGAATATAAACCAATCAGGACACTTTATAAGAAAAGTAGGGTTTGGGGATTTAGCTCAGTGGTAGAGCACTTGCCTAGCAAATGCAGGGCCTGGATTTGGTCCTCAGCTCTGGCCAAAAAAAAAAAAAAAAATTGAAGTAAAGTATCAAGTGATTTCAGTTATGTGAGCACACTGAGCATTACTTAGGCCAGTGGTTCTCAACCTTCCTAATGCTGCAACCCTTTAAATTGGTTCCTTATTTCAATACTTGGAATCAAACTCAGGGCCTTATGTGTGGTAGCTAAGTACTCCACCAGTGAGCTACACCCCAGCCCTATGGGTTTTGTTTGTATTAAAAGCCTGAGTTTGCATTATGTTCTTTTTGGTGTATGGTGGTTTATAACGGTACCAAAGCCATTGCTTCCCAAAATCACTTTATTGTTGTTTTGAGACAGAGTATGTAGTAGACCAGGCTGGCCTCAACTCACAGAGATCCTCCTGCCTCTGCCTCTAAGTGTTCCAATTAAACTACCATGCCTAGCAGGTTGTTTTAAGTTGTTTTTAATTTATGTGTATGTGTGTGTGCACCATGTTTGAGGGTACAGAGAGATGCCAGATCCTCTGAAGCTAGAATTACAGGTGGTTGTGGAGCTTCATGATAAGGATGTTAGAAGACAAATCAGGTCTTCTAGAATAGCAGCAAGTGTTCTTCCCTACTGAACCCTCTCTTCAGGGACCCCAAATCAATTTTACTTACTTTTTTTTTTTTTTTTTGAGACAGGGTTATATTGTATAGCACTGGCTTTCTATTATTGTTTTGTTTTTTTGGACACAGTTTCTCTTTGTAGTTTTGGTGCCTGTCCTGGACTAGCTCTGTAGACCAGGCTGGCCTTGAACTCACAAAGATCTGCCTGGCTCTGCCTCCCAAGTGCCGAGATTAAAGGTGTGCACCCACTTGCCTGTTCCCAAATGGATTTTTAAATTGTAGTTTGACTTTAACCAAGCCTGATTTATTTTTTATTTGCATAGTCTAAGGTCAGGCTGGCCAACTTTGAGGCCTGGCACTGGCACATTAGTCCATTGTTTCAATTACTAATTACTACATCGGCTCATTATCTGAGGATTGGAAGAGATTGGAAGGCCAGTGGTTTCAAATTTCTATTAAAACAAAAAGTAGAGACTAGCTGGGCGATGGTGCACACACCTGTAATCCCACCACTCAGGAGGCAGAGGCAGGTGGATCTCTGTGAGTTCGAGGCCAGCCTGGTCTATAGAGCTAGTCCAGGACAGGCTCCAAAGCTACAGAGACACCCTGTCTCGAGAAAAAAAAAAAAAAAAGTAGAGTTGGTAAAGTGCTTGCTACTATATACAAAGAGCTAGGTTTGATCCTAAACACTACATAAACCAACCAGATCAGGAGACAGGAGGATCAGAAGAAGTTCAAGATCATTCTTGGCTCTCTACAAAGTTTGAGGCTAGCTTAGGCTACATAAAAAAAAAAATAAAAATAAAAAAGTCCTGCTGGGCAGTGGTGGTGCACGCCTTTAATCCCAGCACTCGAGAGGCAGAGCCTGGTGGATCTCTGTGAGTTCGAGGCCAGCCTGGGCTACCAAGTGAGTTCCAGGAAAGGCGCAAAGCTACACAGAGAAACCCTGTCTCGAAAAACAAACAAACAAACAACAATAACAAAAAAGTCCTGAGGTTGGGAGTTGCAGAAATGGATGAACATAGCCAGGCACACACTTTTAATCCCAGCACTCGGGAGGCAGAGGCAGGCAGTTCTCCGTGAGTTTGAGGACAGCCTGGTCTGCAAACCGAGTTCTAGGACAGGTACCAAAACTACACAGAGAAACCCTGTCTCAAAAAACAAAAAAATTAAAAAAAAATAAAGTTAAAAGTGCTTGCTTACTCTTCTAGAAGACTTGAGTTCAATTCCCAGAACCCACATTGGGTGTCTTCAAACTGCCTGTGACTGACTCTAGGGCATCTGACCCCCTTTTGTCTTCCATGGGCACCTGTACACACACAATATATGTATATTTAATATAGAAAAACCTCAGGGAACAAAAGGCATGGTGGCATACACCAATAATTCCAGCACTCAGGAGGCTCTGTCAGAAGGACAGCCATGAGTTTGAGGCCAGCCTGGGTTATATAAATACCTATCTAAATAAATAAATTTTTATTTTACTTTATGCCAGACATGGTAGTATACACCTTTCTTAATCCCAATACTCAGGAGGCAGAGGCAACCAAACCTTTGAGTTCAAGGCCATCCTGGTCCACATAATGAGTTCCAAGCCATTTCAAAACCAGAGGCAAGGTACTGCCATATGAGGAAGAAAAAGGATTAAAGGTGTGCTGGTTCATCGTCATACCTCGATAAAATGGTAAGTCAGTTCGTGGGGACTCTTCACTTAACCACAGGGATCGATGACAGGAAACGCAGATTTAACCACTCCTAACGCTAGGCCATAGGATTCTGCTACAGAATTTCCATACCTGGTCAGGAGTGGTAATCCATGCCTAGAATCCTAGCACTTGGGAGACTAAGGCAGGAAGAATGCCAGGGGTTGGAGACCATCTGGGAAAGACCTGTGGCTGGAGAAGGCTCAGTGGTTAAGAACACTTGCAGTTAGCTGGGCAGTAGCGCATGCCTTTACTCCCGGCCCTCTACTCCCGGCCCTCGGGGCAGAGACATTCAGATCTCTGAGTTCCAGGACAGTGGAGGCTACAGAGAAACCCTGTCTTTAAAAAAAAAAAAAAAAGAGCGCTGCCCTTGTATAGGATCGGGGTTCCATCCACAAGGCAGCTCACAACCCTTTCAAGGAATCCAATGCCCTCTCTGGCCTTTGTGAGCACAAGGCACCCATGTGGTACACAGATATACATAGACACAAGATGTCCATACAACAAAAAATTTAAAAATGCCTGGCTGGGAAAGTGGGCTCTAGAGAAGCCACCAAACTAATAACTAAGTGTTCCAGTTACACATTACAGTTACAGGGTCTCCCTATATAACCAAGGCCGGCCTCAAACTTGCAACCCTCCTACCTTATCAGCTCAAGTGTTGGGATTATAGGTGCTTATCCACTATTTACAGAGGCTAATTTCTTTTATTTCTGAAATAGCCCCTGTTTCACTGGTGAGACCCATGCTGAACAGTTTGATACCGTGGATTGGTCTCTTAAGAGTAAGCCATGGGCCGGGCGGAGGTGGCGAACGCCTTTGATCCCAGCACTCGGGAGGCAGAGGCAGGCAGATCTCTGTGAGTTCGAGGCCAGCCTGGTCTCCAAAGCGAGTTCCAGGAAAGGCGCAAAGCTACACAGAGAAACCCTGTCTCGAAAAACAAAACAAAACAAAACAAAACAAAACAAAAACTAAGGCGGGGTCTCCCGCGTGCTGCCACCACCTCTCCTACTGCCTTAGGTCAATGGGTTAATACTGGGGTGCGGGGTGGGGTGGGGCGGGACGGGGTGTTTCCCAGACAGGATTTCTCTGTGTAGCCCTGACTGTCCTGGAATTCACTCTGTAGAGATCCACCTGCCTCTGCCAACCACTGCTGGGATTAAAGGTGTGCATTACCACCCAACTTATTTCACAAATTTTAAAATCACAACTCCAGTCCAGTGCTCTGTCTCTCTCCAGCAGGTAAAGCTACTAGAGAAATTAACAGAATTGTCAAGCTTTAAAAATACAGCAAGTGGGGCTGGAGAGAGGGCTCAGAGGTTAAGAGCACTGACTGTTCTTCCAGAGGTCCTGAGTTCAATTCCCAGCAACCACATGGTGGCTCACAACCATCTGTAATGAGATCTGATGCCCTCTTCTGTATGCATAATAAATAAATAAATCTTTAAAAAAAAATATAGCAAGGGGACAGGTAAGAGCTAGATGATACCACCTCTTCAAGGAATGGAAAGCCAAAGAAGAAAAAGAAAAAAACTGCAGACTCCTTCCTTTGAGAAATCTCAACTGATAAAGCAGAAAGCATCCCCAGCACCTGCATGGGAGGGAGTTCAATGCAATGTTCCTTTGTCTTTGTCAACCTCCACCCACCTTCCCATGGGAACTCTACCTGAACACACAATGGCCAATCTTCCCCTACAGGGCCAGTTTCCTGGACTCTCATCTGAATTCAAAAGGGGGAAGGGGGGAAAAACTGCACTTAAGCTGAATCATCCATTTTATTTGATTTTATTTTGTCATGTGCTCACAGCATTTCTCTCTCTCCTCTCCCTGGCAGGTCACAGAGATAAATTAAAAATAAAATCTACAAGGAAAATAATTTATAAAAAGCACTCCCAGGTTCACTCTTTCTATCCCTATTGCTCAGTTAGGAAAGCCCTCCCTGCACAGGGAGGAGAATCAGTGCTTCCCCCGACTCACCCCTGCTAGTTGGGGGCAGACAGTACTCCAGAACTGACCAGAATTGGGGGAGGGGGCGCGGCAGTGGCAAGTGACCAAAAAAAAAAAAAAAAAAAAAAAAAGACACTGTGGTCCTGGAACCATCTGGCTACCTTGGTGCTGCCCCCTCCCTGCTTTCCCAGGGCTGTCCTTCAGGAGCCCAGGCTAACCAGGCTGTGAAGCAGCTGCCTGAAGCTGAAAGCCTAGTGGAGGGGCATCTCCGGCCCTTTCATGCATTTCTCATTTTCCTAGAAAGAAACCCAAAAAAAGAAAACAAGACAAGACCTCGGGACAGAGGAGAAAAATCCCAAGTGTTTACACAGTTACACGGAGTCTTTATGGCAAAGAGAACATTTAGCAGCTTTGAATATTGGGGCATCTTCTTTTTACTCAACACAAGCATCCTAGGCCCTATAAGTGAAACAGGGCACACGCCCTAAAAAAATCAAAGCGCAAGAAAGTCTAAGAGGACTAGATTTTGTTGCTGGGGTTTATAGGTTTTCGTTTTCCCCCAGTGACAAGCCCAGGTGTTTGTAGGCAGAGGGGCCTGAAGGAAGGTCACTTCCCAGTGTTGTGCTGAACAGTGCCTGGAGGTCACTGAGCTGGCTTCTCCCTCCACACCATCACCTTGCTTCTGTTTAGCCCCTGCAGAGGAAGCTATAGGCCAGGTTCTGGGTACTGCCAGAGTAGCACCCCACTCCAGAGAGCTCTAGGCAGCCAGTGAGGGTGGGTACCACAAAAGGGGGAGAGTGGGAAGAGTACAGCATTTCCATGCAGGCTCTTAGGAGATGGCTAGGGAGGGAGGTGGCTGTGGCAGGGCAGTGAGTGACATGCTTGATGTTGGGGCTGCTGCAACACAGGCCTCTTTATCACTGTCTATACCCTCTGCCCTCCTCTGGCCTGAAAACAAGTCAGTGTTGGGTCCCCCACAGCTCCCCGTTTAAGTAACTAAAACAAAATAGGTGCCATCCAAGAGCTTCGTCCCCTTCAGGGATGACAGAGTTCAAGAACCAGTTAAAAAGCCCTTCCATGGCCCCACCATGTCTGTGTTTCCACACCAGTAACTTCACTTAGGCCCACTGGAGTCACACTGCCCGGAATGCTGGCCAAGGCCCTTAACAGACCCTCTGATTTTTCTGACTGCTTTGATTTTGGGGATTTCCTTCCTTTTCTCCTTGCAGGAATGAGACTTCCCACTACTTTCCCTGTTCTCCCAAGTCCTCCTTTTCCCTTTCACTCCACACAGCCCTCTACCTCCAGCATGCCACCACCACCCTTCCCTCAGGAGAAAGAAGGGAGCAGGCTGGGGACCCCAATCACTCAAATAGTCTGGTCATTCCCACCCACTCCCAGGGGGAAGCTAAGCCAGACAGCGCCTGCGCCTGCCTCTTCTGTGCACTGACCCGCAGTCATCCCATCTGAGAAGATATATTGGATAAGAAGGCATTTAAGTCCCCAGTGTTAGGTCCAGGCCCAGCCCTTCTCCAGTTTCTGTCTTAGTGAGCGTCCACCCCCTGCCGCCCCTGGCTCACTTCCTCCGGTCCTTTGGCTTTCTCTCCTGTCGCCGGGCCTGCTGGTCAGCCATCGTGCGAGGGATGAGGAGGACACTGCCATCCCCAGCATACTGAAGCGCATACTGACTGGGTGAGTAGGGCCTCCCGTTCTCATCCCGCAGCCGCCCAAACACCTCCTGGTATAGGCTCTGGACCTTCTGCTTCATCTGTCGCAGTGACCGCAGGAACTCCACCTTTTCTCGGAGCAACCGGGCCTTGTCTCGCTGCAAGTCCTCCACATCACGTTCTAGGTTCAGGATGGTGTCCAGCTTGCGCTTGCGGCAGTTCTGTGCGGCCATCTTGTTCTTGCCCCGGCGCCGGATGTCCCGGATGAGGCTCAGCTGGGCCTCGCTCAGCTGGTATTTGGACAGCAGCTCATTGAATTCCTCTACGGGTAGGTTGATGATTTTGTCATTGGTGAATGGGATCTTCATGGCTCGGGCTCTGTGCTCATCCCGGCTCATCTGCTTGTCCAGGAAGTCAGCTTGCTTTTCTTTGCTACCTTTCTTGAGGGTGCTGGGTGGTGGTAGATCAGCAGAGTCAAGGGCACTGGGTGCCATATTGTAGGTGTGATTGTGGCCCACATGCTCTAAGTAGGGAAGGCAAGAGAGCTGAGAAGGATCCTGGTAGCTCATGCGGCAGAACTTGGAGTATTCCGGCTGGTAACCCACTGCACCCTCAGCCTCCTCTAGATCTAGCGTCTCAGAGTCAGAGCTGTAACCGACAGCACCTTCCTCAGAAAAGGACGAAGAGGCAGAGGAGGAGGCAGAGGAGGAGGAGGAGGAGGAGGAAGAGGAGGAAGAGCTGCCTTCAGAGCTGCTCAGGGAGGAAGGGCTATGGCTGGAGTCCAAGGAGAGGCCTGAGTCAGAGTCAAACTCCTCCTCAAGCTGGGAGGCCTGCACCGGGTTGAAGCCCTCCTCAATGGCCAGGTCCATCAGGCTGATTTCATCCAGCATCGCTTCATCTAACAGGCCCCCCAGGGGGTCAGGCAGCTCAGGGCCTGATGTGTCATTGGCTGTGCCATTGAGCTGAGATGGGAAGAAAAGCCCTGCTAGGTTGGTAGAGCCAAAGGTGGAGTTGAGGCTGGTCGAGTTGCTGGGGACGAGTGGAAGCAGTGTGGAGCTGCTGGCCACAGGTAGGCTCTCCACCTCAGGGCTGAAGAGGGAGAAGTCCTGGCTGCAGCCACCCAGGGAGGCCTGATGCAGGCTGACATTCTGATTGATAGGAGTGTTGGGCGCAAGGCTGTAGTTGGTGCTAAGAGGGTCTCCAGGAGGGGCACTGTACAGAATTTCACTTGCTGATGTGTTCACTTCCATAGCCTGGAAGGAGGAAGAAGTGTACCAGCATTCAAAAGGAGCAAACTCACACCCTGCAGGCCCCTGACTGAAGCACAGTTCCCTTGGCAAAAGAGCAAGAAACTGGACAGCAAAGCCCCTAGCTTGGACTAGCAGGCTTGGCACAAGGGGTTCCTAACTATGGCCTTCACCCAAATGCAGGACTGACCAGCTCCTGATCATGTGTGGCTAGATACCACTGTCTTGGAGTGAAATGCAGTACACACGCTGAACATATTCAGACATAGGTAAGAAAACCTGCTGCCAAGCTTGCTGTGACCACAAGCGGATCACCAGACATTTCTGACCTTCCACTGCCCACAATGAACAACTGAGGGCTAAAGGGAACTCAGTGGTAGATCACGTGCCTCGCAGGTACCCTGGGCTCCATCCCTAGCACTGTAAAAAAAATAAAACAGCAAAGGGCTAAGCAGAGACAGGCAGGCCACAGGGAGACAGCAATGGCGATAAAGCACTGTCGTCTGACTATCTGCCTACGGAAGAGAAAGTGCAACTCCAAGACAGGCCATGCTTTGGAAGGCTCCATACCGAGTTCTAGCTCAATCCTGCCCAGCCCCAAGGGACACCTGGAGTCAACCCTCCCAAATGTCTCGGCTTTCCTAACGACCAGCCAGGGGGCACGACTACATGCTGAGACACCTACCCAGCACCCTGCAGCCTGGGCTTCTCTCTCAGCCCTACCTGCATTTCCATGATGGACATGAGATCTTGCCACTGCTGTTCCAAATCAAATGGCGACTCTGTACCCGTCAGAAGAGGAGATAGAAGGCTGTTCTGAAGGGTGGAGGACTCACTCTCACTAGGCACTGCTTCTGCGATGCTGGGAACGTCTGCTGGGAACTAAGGCAGAGCACAGGCTTAACCATGAGCAGACCACCTTTTGCTTTCTCACTAGCGACTCCCATCTGGCTCCCTGTCTCTTTCTCTGGCTAAGGCCAGAGTCACGGCCGGCCCTGTAACTAAGGGTGTGTGTTGTGCAGGCTGAGCTATTTGCTCAGTGGGCTCCCTGGTCCTGCTCACCTCAGCATTCTCTCCAAAGGTGACCTCCAGCAGCCTAAGACACTTTTCCAAGGACAGGGCTGTCTGATCCTCCCCACCAGGCACCTGTGGCAACAGCAACTATAAGTCTGACTGGCCTGGGCCCTGGCTATCTAGGACTGATACCTCTTCCCTGCAGTGTCTTCCCAGCCATTCTGAGTGGTGGACCTTAGTCCCATACTCCCAGGGACAACAGCAGGAATGACAGAAGTGTCCTAAGATGCTAGACACTTTTGCCTGTCTGCAATGTATACTGCCGAGACCTGGTGCTTCTGAGTCCACCGCTCCTTCCTCCCCACTGCCGTCACCCAGCCACTGTGCCTTTATAGACCCCACGCCAAAACACAATCAGGTCCACCTCAAAGACACAACTCTCCTCCAGAGCAAGTTTTCTGGAAGAGTTCCAGGCTGCTGTGTCTGGGGAGTGGGGAGAGCGGAGAGCAGTGTTGGAGGCGGCAGTACCTGTGCAGGGAAGCTCTCCCCAGTCTCTCCATCTACTAGCAGGTCTCGAGCCAGAGCTTCCGCGCCCTCGCCTGCCCAGGTGTCCTCTCGTTCTCCTCCATCTTGTAGTTCCTTATCCACATCCTGCTCCTTCTGGCGATGACTGTAGTCAAAAACCTCACGCCCAGCCCCCAGATCAATATCCTGTCGCCAAAGGATGTCAATCAGATCTATATCCTGAAAGACAGACCAAGATGACTTTAGCTTTTAAGAAGCCCCCGCTCCAGGGGGGGAGCTCCCTGTCCTACCCCCTCAGAGGTCCCACCTAGTGACATTCCAGTTAGTCCTGGGTGGGGCTCTACCCAGGCCCGTGCCTGTCAGCCTTTCTCTCTTGCTTCCTCTGACCAGTAAGGCATCATTTGTCCATTCCCAGGCAATCTTCCACCAAAAAAAGAGTCATGAGTAAAAACTACTAAAATATCTAGCGTCACACAGGTCTTCAGGTTTAGGATGTGGGCCAGAGTCACATCCAGGCTAAAGGGCAGGGCTGCATCACCTCTAATAAGGAACAGGAGGAAGCAAGAGAGCCCTCTCATTTTAGGAGTAAGAGACCCTGAAGATGGACTGCCTGACTCCAGCAAGCAAGGGCAAAGTGCCCCGTGGAATTGCTTAGCAGTGACCAGGCTTGCATCAGCCTGTGGTGCCACTGCATTTGCATAAAGGGGTGGGGTGGCCTGGAGAGGAAAATCCCTGCATTTCCAACCACCTGATGCAACCAATGACAGCGACAGGCTGTCTCCAGCCCTTCCTACGGCCATTCCCCTTCACCGGCTGACAGCTGGAGTAAGCTTGAACATCCACACTATGAAAGGCCCAACCTCACCTCAAGATCCGTCACTGACAGAAGTCAACTCATCTTAGCAAGCTGCCTCATTCCCAAGGGAACCTCAGACAGTCAGATGATCCCCACTACACACTCCACCCCTGCTCAGGCCAATCTCACTGTATCTCCTTACACCAGTGCTCCCTCCATCCCTCCCTCCCATACCACACCCCAGGACTCACCAGCTCCCCATCAGTCAACCCACTCAAGGACATAACTCTCATCATTGCTGAGCTCTGACTGCAACCTTGGACATTAAAATGCCTCCTTCCACTTTGTTCTGTGGCTCCTAGACAGTTCCTGCACCAACTGCCACCCCCACTGACATCAGCACAGAACCCCAACAGAGTCATTTGGATTTCCTATATATACCCCTCCCTTTAGGAGTCTTCCTGAAGGGACCCTCAAGTGTTGCCTTCCATTTAGAGACTTAAAAGCACACACTTTCCATTGAAAAGTATCTTTAGACCAGACCCACCTCTGTACCCCCAAGGTGGGGCGGTACTTTCCTATCACCACCTACTCCATCCTAAGACCCCTAAGACCTCCTCCCACATATACCTCTCCCTTGAGTCTCCCACCATACACCAACCTGAACAGAAGCCCTGGACCCAGGAGCAGAGGGGGGCTGGGCCACCCGGTGACCAGCCAGCCAAGAGTTAAGTGGCCTGTCTTTGGCATGGCCCCCACCACTGTGAGAGCTGCGGTCCAGGCGGGTCATGGTCTGCGAGAGGAGCCCCAGGGCAGCCGGTGCCGGTAAGCCGGACAGGGGGCTGCAAAGAGCTTGTGACTTGCAGGAAGCACACCAGGCTGGAAGGGTGGCCCCTTGGTAGCTCCGAGGGGCCCGAGGAAGGTGCCCCGCCCGTGCTGCTGCCTGGGCGGCCCAGCCCAGCCCCCTTTCTCCATCCTGGAGCAGCCCCCTCCCACCTCACAACCCCAGTTCCACTCAGGAGCCCAGCAGCCCCCACCCTAAGCTCACCGCAGAGGCTGCAGTGAGTCGGGACTCCCACCCCATGCTCCGTGCTCACGCTGCAGAGGAAAGCGAGCTACCTCCTGGGCCTGTCCTCCCGCTCCTCCCTCTCCCACTCCCCACGCCCCTCAAACTTGTTACCTAGGCTGCCGCAAGGAGCCAATCCCCTCCCCCTCCCACCCCGCAGGTCACTGCTGAGGCTGCAGAGAGCCAATCCCCTCCCCCAGGTCAGCAGCTGGGGCTGCGGAAAGAGCCAATCCCCTCCCACTGTCGTTACCTAGGCTGCGCCGGGAGCCAATCTCCTCCCCCAAGTCTCCGCTGGAGATGCGGAAGGAGCCAATCCCCTCCCACCGCCTGTTACCTAGCTGCAGAAGGGAGCCAATCTCTGCACCAGGGCAGCTGGAGAAGCTGCCGCAAGGAACCGGCCCATCCCTGGGCCGCCTCCGTCTCCTTGAGGAGATGCACCCAGGGGCGGGCAGCCCCACCCAGCCCAGTCAATCAGCTGGGGTGGTGCAGTAAGAGAGTCCTGGGGGGGAAGGGGTGCCACTCTCCTCCCTCCCTCCTGTCGTATCTTGCTCTTCCAGCCCACTCCTGTGACCGGGCAGACACTCCTCCAGAAGCTTCACTAAGAAACTAAATTCTTTGCTGGGAAGTGGAAGGAGTTTTCCCATTCCTTAAGAAGGTTGTGGCCAGTCCTCAAGGCTAGGGATCACAAGCCAGGCTGGGCAGAAACCCAGGGCTCCCAAGCCAAAAAAAAAAAAAAAAAAAAAAAAAAAAAAAGAGGCCAGGAGCTTTGTCACCCTAAAACAGGCCAGACTGGAGGAAAGGGAAAGCCATCATTACATACATGCGGCATGTCAGTGCAGGCCAGGCCGAGCCGACAAAAGGTGGGGAACACAATTCTGAAGCCTAGCTGGGCACCATCCTGGCCCCAAATATGCCAGTGCCCCTTTCCATTTTAGCTTTTTCAAAGAACAATTTGTGGTGGGGGTGGAGGATCAAGAAGGGGAAAAAGCATTTGGTGTCCAGCCCCAGCTAGTGTCAATCCTAGCAGGAAAGGGGTAAAACCTGGCAGAATTGGGACTTGAAATCACACGTCTGCCTCCTGGGGGAAACAGCTTTCTCCTCCCACTACTCCCGCGAGCCTAAGGTCAGGCCAGAGACAGTGTGTCCTCCCTTGGTGACAGCCTGCTTCTTGCCCGGGAAGAGCTGTAAACAGGCCGCCCCTTGCTCTGGGCAGGGTGCCAACCTGGAGGGAATCCTATCCCTGCCAAGGGCCTAAGCTAAGGCTGTCCATCGAACAGGCCTGGCAGCAGGGAGCACTACCACCCCAGCCATAGTACCAGCTCCAGCAGTGCCTGTCACATGCTCTGGACCTGGGTATTTTTATCCCTGAGTTACTGAGGAAATGTTGCTCTAGGCACATCATAATCCTCCCTTCCCTCCTCCCCAGCCTAGGTCCCTCAAGCATGACCCACCCAACTTTCCAAAGGGAGTCAAAGGCCTGGGGTCAAGGAAAACACAACCTTCTTCTTTATGGCCAAGAAACAGGAAAGCAGATACCAAACTCCATCCCATTCTGCCCAAACACACCCAGTTACATCCCAAACATTCTATACCCCCGAAAAACTGCCTGAAGGGCATTATCAGTGCTAAACCCTGTAGGGTTCTCAGGAGAAGACCTTCCCATGCCGTGAGCGGGCAGGAATAGGTTTCTTCAGATCACTGGACAGCAGAAGCCCATTTGAGAGACAGGATAAAAGAGGCAGGAAAAGGTGAAGTTCAAGTGACACGCCAGAACCTAAGAAGATGCCAAACACAGGGGAACATGCCTGCAATCCCAGCATTTAGTAGAGGCAAGAGAAAGTCACAAGTTCAAGGTTACCCTGGTCTATATAGCAAGATCCAAGCTGGCCAGATTATCTCATAAATATAAAACTTTAAGAGTATAAGACAAAAGGCCCTGATAGGGGAAAAAAAGTCAGCCATGCTCCTGACTTCCATGATCAGACAATCCCAGCTTTTCTCACACAGATCCAGTCAGAGCTAGCTGATCTGAGTGGCTTTCCCAATCTCAGTGACTATGTAGTCTGAGGCTGCCCTGTGCTGTTTAAGACAGTCAGCAGCATCCCTGCCTTGCCTCTCAGGTGCCAGTAGCATCCCTCCCCACAGCTGTGACAATAAATAAATCTAAATCAAAATCACCCCTAAATGAGGACCATGGACCTAAACAAGCCATGTTCTCTGTCAGTCACTAATAAGACAACTGAGATAATGAAAGGGAGACAAAGTGTGGTCTGAGATGATGGGCAGGAGTCCAGCTCTGCAGCCAGCCAACCTTTCACATTAATCAGCCCAGTGCAGTGGGTCTTTTTGAGCTCCTAGGGCTTGGGGCAAGAAGGCTGTCTCACTACCTAGGTCAGACAGAGGCAGCAGTAACCATTTGCATCACTAAAGGAAAGAAACTGAATCTTTTCTACCCAGAAGGTTGTCAGCCCTGTGCTAGGAGCTCAAGATCACCTCTAAAAGCTCAGAACATGCTGACCTGGGGAGAGAACACTTCTCTTCTAGCTCCCAGCCTTTTCTGCTCTACTCCCTGAAGTGGGCCTTTAGCAAAGAATGGGAGACTTGGCTTCTCCCAGCCAAGACTAACTATCCAAGTCTACCCCTTGGCTCAAGCCCAGGAGAGTTAAAGGGAGTTTACGACACAGGCCTAACCGCAATGGAGAACTTTAGGGCGCAGCATCTGTGTTTTAATGCTGGCGGTGGAGGGGACAACAAGACAAAATAGGCCACGTAGTATGTGTCTTAGTAACATACACTTGATCAAAGCCCATCATGACATTGCCCTCCCCCATCTAAAGCCTCCAGCAGTCATACTGAAATCTAAGTGGTAAAAACCCTGGTATGAACCAGCCCACTCCTTCCCAACACCCAGGCCCACCCACCACCACAGGGCCACTAACCTCTTTAGTTAAGTCTCCACCGACAGGAGGGGCCACAGCCCCCAAATCTTCCAAATCTTCACTGAATCCCTGCTCCGTTTCACTTTCTCTCACCCCGTTGTCTGGGCCTGTCACGTCTTGAAGGCCACTGGAACTCTCGAGGGCGAGGCCTGAGTTGGGCTGGCTGCCAGAGACAGACCCCTCTGGGTCCCGGTGAACCAACCAAGCATTTACCTCAGTGGTAGGCACCTGGAACCTATCCAGGGCCCTCACCTGACTGAGGAGTCGCCGGGCAGTGAAGTAATTGTCCAGGTCTATGCTCTTGGGGTGGATCCCATAGCCATCCAAGGTATTCCTCAGGTTGTGGAACTGGGTCTGAGTATAGGCAGAGCTGGGCCCCAGGATGATCTCCCGGAGTGGGGGGAGCTGTGAGGTCAGGTAAGTATCCACGTCCACCCGAACCCCAATCAGACTCAGCAAAATGGTGAACTGGAGAAGTCCTTCCGTTAAGTATTTCTTCAGAGAAAGCATTGCTGAAGGACCAGAATGTTTATGCTTTTTTGTTTTTAAATCTTCCACAAAACAAATCAAGGCCACTGCTCTGCCACTCCAGCCAGCAGGTTACCCACCTCAGTAGGAGAACCTGTACCCTACCCTGGCACAACACAGGGGCTGAGCTCCCTGATGGCCCCAGAGGAAAGCACTCCCTGTGGAGCGAAAGCCACACTCCAGACCGCATTCACTCTTGCCTTCTTGACACCTCACCTCTAAAGTCCAGCTGTTACTAACCCAGTCCAGGCCCTCAAGGCCCTCTCAACTTACTGTCTCCAGTCCACATCCAGTCAGCTCCCACTCACATCGGCTGTCCTCCGTGGAGAACCCACTGTGGGCTGTTCACAGGAACAGCTGGCGGGTGGATTTCTTTCTTTTCTTCCTTCTTTCTCCTTCTAGGGTTTATTTTCTTTGGCTGGAGCTTCAGGTCTTTGTCTTGGGTCAGAGTGTCCCGCCTCCTCTGCACTTACCAGGGGGGTTTCCAGAGAAACCTGAAATAGGAATCATGAGAGCAAAGAGGTAAGATTCCATGCTCTTTACATCATGCTCAGGGTAAGAACCTTCAGGGAGAAGATAGGAAACACATTAAAAGGTTACTTTAACATGGAAAAACTAAACCAAACCTGTTGTACCAACTAGGGAAGGAAGGAGAGGCCCACTCTCAAGTTACTAAATACTATAGTTTTCTATTCTTTTTAAAGTAGCTTTCTTTGAAGAAGCAGACACTGCGCAGCATTCAAAATATCTTACACTTTGTCTAATTTACCAACACTCCCAATAGAACACATTACCCAGTTTCTAATTTTAGCACAAGAAGTCCATTTCCTATCTCAGGGGGGGGGGAAAAGTTGGTTTCCCATGTCATTGTCCCTTCCAACTCTAAAGAGGTGGGAGAGATTATTGATGGGAGACCTGTAAAAAGTAGAAGGGAACGCTCAGGACCCCATCTCACACAAAGAAATATGCCTTTTTGTTTTTCTGACTTAGAAATCTAATTTCTCTTTCCTACCATTTTTTGCGTTAAAAAAATAAATAAAAGACCAGCACAAAAAGCTGAACCATAAGGAGCAGAAGTATTAAACCAGTCTGGACACAATAATGAGACCGTTTCAATAGTAAAGGAGAAAAAAAATTTAAAGGGCTGGTGCCTAGTTAGAGGTCCTAAGTTCAATCCCAGTACGGCAAAATGAAAGAAAGAAAGAGAAAAGGTACAGGAGAGCAGTGGAGGAGGGTGGGCCCCTGCTCCATCCAGAATTTGAATTCACAGGTTGTATCTTTATTTGCATGACCTTCTGAGCCAAAGAAAAAGGATATGGCCAAGTTCTCAATCTAAGTTGCCAAGTGGGGAGAAGGTAAATTTGCCTTTCTGTTTCTGGTTTCTACTTCTGAGCTTCCATTAGCCTCACAAACCAACTAACTCGGTTGTAACCCACTCTCCACTTCCCTCTAAAGGTGAAGTGGGATCTTCCCCCGGTACGAGGCACACACACCCACGAATCCCCTGATCCGGCTGAGTAAACATGCCTGCTTTTGACACCCGCCCGTCCTCACGCAATTTTATTACTAAAACGTCCCAAGTGCCAACCAAGTTTGAGAGAGCGGACAAAGTTCTTCAAAGCCAAGAAGGCCAGAGAGCACCCTGGCCCGAGTCCGGTCCCACCCTGCTCCCTACCCGAGTCTGGCTGGGACCAAGCTGCCATGCCCACTGTCGGCGCCTCGGCTTCAAGCTTCCTGGGACACCAAGCGACAAGTGCTCCTTTCCTGGCCTTGACCCACCCTTAACAGTGCGCCTCACCCCGCCCCCCGCCCCGAAGCCCCCCCCACTCTCCGCTCCAGCCTCACCACGCCCTCCCGGGCCCTCGGCCCGTCTCAGCCCAGCCCACCCAGCAACACGCTCTTTTCGGTCTCGCGTTTCTCTCCCGCCATGCCCAGGGCCCGAGTCGCACTAGGACTCCGCTTGGCCTCCCCCGTCCTGCCTCCTGCCCCTCAATCACGTCTCGCCGCCCCTCATCCCACAAGCTTCGGCCCTGTTGCGCCTCGGCTCCCTCGTCAGGAAAGGGAATGTGTCGGGTACCCACTGCTGAGGTCGCAGTCCGCCGCTGCCGCCACAGCAGGCCCTCAGCCCGAGTCCCGGCCTCGCCACCGCCGCCGCCGCCGCCGCCACCTCCGGCCGGCCTGGAGCGCCCAGCCTCGGCTTCCCTCCCCGCCCCCTCCTTCCACTGCACTCGGAAACCCGCCCTCCACGGCCACACCAGAAACAGTTGCTCCAATCAGCTAGCCGAGACTGCCTCCGTCACCGGATGTCGTTTTGATTGACAGCAAAAGGAACCCAATAGCCGAGCGTGTCCCCGCCTCCTTGGCCTCGTTTTCCCGAGACTGACGTGGTGAACGGTCCAATGAATGTGCAGACCCGCCCCGCGGAATGGGCCCGCCAATGAGTGGGGCGAAGGCCCTAGTGTCCGGCATTCTGAACCCCTCCGCCGCGCGTCGAAGGCGGGTGGTGTTATTAAGTTAGGCGCTTCTGGTGTGTTGTGTGCCTAGGAATAAGGTCTTTTAAGGCAGAGAAAGTAGTGTTGCCGCCGGAGCCCGCAGTTCCATCCTTGAGGGTTCCCACGGTGACTTGCAAAAGTCCAGTGAGACCTAAGGTGGCCGAGACGGAGCACGGAGCATGTGGCTTTCGTGGTGGCGACGTTCGTGTCGCCATCTTGGGTACTGGCAACGGAAACCGGTACCCCTTCTCTGCCTTGGGGCCTGGCGTAGTAACCTGGGTCATGCAGGAAGGCTGGTATCCTGTAGCCCAGGCAACAGTCAAATGGCGGAAACTGCCGGGCAGACAGATTATCGTGGCCCGTAGTGGGATGTTGGTAGTGTGAGAGATGGGACATAGTAACCATTTTAGTCCTCGAAGGAATACGGCGAACAGCCCCTCCCCCTCCTCTTACCTTTCATACACAGCTTAGATTTTGCTTTTCAGGAACGTTCCTTCGTTGTCAGAGTTCTCCAATCCCATACACCAATGCAACCAAACCATTTTGTGTGACCATCAAATTTAGTATGCTCTCAACATTTGTTAGATTCCGAATTCCAAAGCCTCTAGAGAGAGTCTTGTTTGGTAGTCATGGGGTAGGGACCTGATAGCATGCCCTCTTGAGTAATTCTAATGCAGCTGGTCCGAAGACCACATTTAGGAAATTCAATTGGAATTGGTGCTGTGTTGCCCCCAACTGTGGGACAGAGGTGAGGTGCCACCTGAGAGTTCTCGGCTCCTTTAAAGAGGCCATAATCTAGTTGACAGTTCATTGCTCATTGTCCTTGTGTAATTAAGGACAAGGCCAATTGATAACAGATAAATTCATGCTGTGTGTGAAAAGTTTAGCCTGAATTAGGAGAGGTTCACAGAGTGTAAAATACTTTAACGGATATAAATATGCACCAGCATTTTTTCAACTGGTCCTTGCAAAAATTACTAGGCTACTATACACCATCTTAAATTATTTTGAGCTAGTTTACAGTTTTTTGTTTTTGTTTGTTTGTTTGTTTTTTGAGACAGGGTTTCTCTGTGTAGCTTTGCACCTTTTCTGGAACTCACTTGGTAGCCCAGGCTGACCTCGAACTCACAGAGATCCGCCTGGCTCTGCCTCCCGAGAGCTGGAATTAAAAGCATGCACCACCACCGCCCGGCTAGTTAACGCTGTTTTACTTACTCATCATTTTTAGTGTATCTCAAATAACTAGAATATAAACTCGGTGAGACTAGAAATTTGTGTCAAAACACCAGGGCAGCCAGACGTCGTGGTGCACGCCTTTAATCCCAACACCCAGGAGACAGAGGAAGGTGGATCTCTGTGAGTTCGAGGACAGCCTACTCTACATAGAGAGTTCCAGAATAGCCAGGGCTACATAAAGACCCTACCTCAAAAAAAAAAAAAAAAGAAAGAAAGAAAGAAAGAAAGAAAGAAAAGAAAAAAGTGCACAGAACTTAGATGTTAAATACTAAAAAACGAGAGAGAGAAAAGAGTCGTAGTGGGATACTTGGTGACAGAGTACTTACCTGGAGTACTTTCCTAGCATGCAAGAGGCACTGGGTTCAAACTGCTGAGATGAAAGATGTAATGACAGAAAGGGAAGTCAAGCACGTAGAGCTCCCACTAAAATAGAAGCATTCTGAGAGTACAGTGGTTTGTTTTGTTATTTTCTGAGACAGGCTCTCACTCTCTAGCCCCAGGCTGTCCTGGGACTTAGGGCAAGCCATCTGCTTCAGCCTCCCAAGTGCTATAGTATTATGGGTGCATTTCAACTATTTCAGCAAGAGTACATTCCTAACAAAAATAAAGGCCCAGATGGGTGTAGGGGCACAGGCTTGTAATCTCAGCACTCAGAAAGCAGAGGGGTCACACTGCAAGTTTGAGATCAGCCTGGTTTACAAGCTGAGTTCCAGGCCAATGACGGCTACATAGCGACAGCTTATCTAAAAAACAAAACAACCAGAAAAGTGAAAAAAAAAAAAATCTAACAAAAAACGATAAGGCCCTAAATTCAATCCCTAACAAACCCTCCTTAAAACGGAGAAGAGGTTCAATTATTACAGGCTTTGGAAACTACTTTTGATTCTTTTTTTTTAAGGCTCTGTTCCTCACTTGGCCTCACAAGATAACTAAAAGCAGAACAAAAGCCCAGAGTCTCTCCCTTCATTTTGTATCTATCTTGTTTAGTTAGCCATCTTTTTATCAGTTGTTAAATGCCCCTTCAAGCCCCCTAAAATGTGCTCTAGTCAGATAACTAATCAAACGGGGGCAATCTGTCTGGTGATAAGGCTGTTCCCTGAAGCAGGAGTCCTATGGATCCAGGTTGCTTCCTTGGGCTTCTAGAACAATCACTTCTTCAGGCCACTTTGCAGAACCAGAACTCACCTAGTCCAAGACATCTTCATTATGCGTATTTCTTACCTATTGTCTCAGCTCTCCCCCTGTTTAAATCTAAAGCATCTGGTTCTCACCCTTCCTAATGCTGTGATCTTTTTGTTTGCTTGCTTGCTTGCTTGGTTTTTTGTTTTTTTGATTTTTTTTTTTCGAGACAGGGTTTCTCTGTAGCTTTGGAGCCTGTCCTGGATCTAGCTCAGTAGACCAGGCTGACCTCGAACTCACAGAGATCCGCCTGCCTCTGCCTCCCGAGTGCTGGGATTAAAGGCATGCACCACCATCGCCCAGCAGCTGTGACCTTTTAATACAGTTCCTCGTGTTGTGATGACCCTCAACCATAAAATTATTTTCGTCGCTACTTCATAACTGTAATTTTGCTAGTCATGAATCATAATGTAAATATCTGTGTTTTCTGATGGTCTTAGGCGACCCTTGTGAAAAGTTCCTTTGACCCACCAGGGTGTCGAGACCCCCAGGGTTGAGAACTACTAATCTGGAACTTATGTCAGTGCTCTGAAGACAAACTCGATTTCACTGGACTCCTTAACTTGTTCCTCTTTCCAATAAACCACTTCGATTAAAAATGTCTTTGCTTTTCCCCATTGCTTGTGGAGGTTTGAATGAGCCCTGTATAGTTTTAGACACTTGAATACTTGCTGCCCAGTCGAAGTCTATTTGCAGAGGCCTAGAAGTTGTGGCCTTTCTGGGGAAGTATGTCACTGGGGCGGGCTTTGAGGTTTGTGCAGACTTTCCATTTCAAATTCACTCTCTCTGTTTCCTGTTCACTGTGAGAGACGCGAACCCTCGGCTCTTAGCTTCCAGCTCAGTTGCCATTCCTGGCTGCTGTACACCTCCCCGCTAGGATGGGAAGGGACTCTTAGCCCTCTGGAACTGTAAACCCCAAATCCTTCTATGAGTTGCCTTGGTCATGGTGTTTTATCACAGCCATAAAGAAGTAACACACTCATCTCTTTAATTGATATATTGGGATGGATCCAAGAGCCTGGCTAGTTAGAACTGCCAGAGCCCAAGCTTTTGTCCTAAAATTCTGATAATACAGTCAAGAATTATTAAAAAAAAAAAAAAAAAAAAAAAAAAAAAGAATTACTTTCCACACTTGGAAAGAGGCTATGATATGCTACAAGAAAACAGACCATGTTTTAGCCACTAAATTTTCAAGACCACAAACGTAAATACTACTATTAGTGAAAAAGGATCAAGGCACAGTTTACAGAAGGTCACACATGTGTCCCTTGCAGGCTGCATCCCGTCATGACCCAGCATCACCCACTGTCCTGTGCTAGCTCGGGGTCCTTCACCCTCAGGTGGGACACACCGAGGAGATGGTGATTCCTCTGGACCAGCCTCCCCTGAAGAGCGGGACCACAGAGTATAAACCATTGGAAGTCTCCAGACAGAAGGAAGTGGTATATAGGGACTAGAGAAGGGGGTTCTCACTGGGTGATCTGCGCAAACTTCAGTAACAAGATCCTGGTGGTAGTGACCCAGTTTGGGAAGAGAGGTACCCTGGTTTCCTGGAGTCCAGCAATGTAACTTCAACCAGCTGATACTCAGCACCAAAGTCCTCCTCAGTCAGAATGAACCCCCTCACCCACAGCTTTGCCAAGAACTTAGTAATGAGTACCTTTTCTAGCCAAGACCTTGAAGGACAGAAACATGGAGAGACCAGAGGCCTTAGAGGAAGAGATCCCATTGCGCAGGTGTGGGGACCTGGAGTCAGCAGTTCAATGGTACCAGGTGGATATCAGGCACTCTTCCACTGGGTGACTGATGTATCTTGGTGGTTGGTGGAAGCAGTAGGTATGATTTTGGTGTTGGGAAAGGCTCTTCTGGGCTCCAGCAAGTATACCAACTCAACTGTGGCAAACACAAATAAATGGGACTCTCGGCCCTCAGTAACAACAGCATTTGTGAGGGAAATTGTTTTATTTATTTGTTTTATTAAAAAGGGTTTTTGTTTTGTTTTGTTTGTTTGTTTGTTTGTTTGGCTGAACAAGAGCAATGCCAATAGACATTGTGGATGGAGGCTTAATATTAACTACAAATGCTCAGCCAATAGCTCAGACTTATTACTAAGTAGCTCTTATATTTTCAATTAACCTATATTTTTTTATCCACACTTTGCCACATGGCTCAGTATCTTTTCTTAGTACTAGCATGCCCATCTTGCTTCTCCCTGCATCTGCTGACAACTCCACTGGCCCTGCCCTTTTTCCTGACATTCTTTTGTTGTTGTTGTTGTTGTTGTTGTTTAAGGGTTTCTTTGTGTAGTTTTGGTGCCTGTCCGGCCTGTCCTGGATCTTGCTCTAGACCAGGCTGGCCTCAAATGTCCAGAGATCCGCCTGGCTCTGCCTCCCGAGTGCTGGGATTACAGGCCTGCGCCACCACCGCCCAGCTCTTCCTGACATTCTTAGTTTGGCTTTCCCACCTAACTTTATGCTGTTCAGCTTTTGGCCAGTCAGCTTTGCTATTAAACCAATCACAGCAACAAATCTTCACAGTGTACAAAAGGATTATTCCACAGCAAGATGTGCCAAGAGGATGGGAGAAAGCCCATGAGACCTCAACCCTACACAAAAGAATTATGGGCAACTGAGGAATTCTGAGTGAGAAAAATAGTCTTCTCCAGGGAAGAGGACAGAAATTGTTTGTTTAGTTCCAAATGGTCAGCCCTGAAAATATACATACAAGTAATATTACACAGACTGAGCAGGGTATATTTCGGAATACATATGTATATACATACATGCATATATATATGCATGTAACAGCAATTAATGAAAAAAAGAGACCATGAATTTGGAAAAAGAACAAGGAGGGGAATATGGGAAGGTTTGGAGGGAGGGGAGGGGAAAATGGTGTAACTATAATCTCAAAAATAAAACAAAAAAGTAAGTATACTATTAAGTAAATATTTTTTAAAAGGAGAAACTGGAGCCAGGCCAGGCACAGTAGCCCACACCTCTAATCTTAGCATTTGGTAAGCTGACCTGAAGATCAATAGTTCAAGGGCAGCCTCTGCTATAGAGAGAGAACTTATCTTATCTCGCAATAGAAGGCAAGAAAAAGAAATGACAACCGGCTTAGCAGTATGGAAGTCTGGAATGCCATCGTACCGCGCAGTACACTGGGGAAGTGTCTTGTGCTGTTCCAGTTCACTGAGAAGGTGGCTGTGAAAGCTGAGATGCCCCCACCCACCCAAGTATGCTTATGTCATATGTCACATGTCCTCCCTTGTCTTTGGCTTGGGATGCTCCCTCCGGAATTCTGACAGGGAGGAAGAGAACAGGAAAACAGCCCAGGAGCAAAAACACTGTGTGTCTTTGCGCCTTTCCTGGAACTCACTCTGTAGACCAGGCTGGCCTCGAACTCACAGAGATCCGCCTGCCTCTGCCTCCTGAGTGCTGAGATGAAAGGTCTGTGCTACCACCGCCCGGCTGGGAGGCTTATTCTTTTCTATGAATACCCAGCCTTAGCTTGGCTTAGTTTCTAGCTACCTTTCCTTATCTAAGTATCTCATCTACCTTTTGCCTCTGGGCTTTTCCCATTCTCTAACTTCTTGTGTAGCTGGGTGACTGGCTCTTGGTCCTCCTTCCCTGGCTCCTTGCTCTTAGCTCTCTCCTCCCGGTCTTCTCCTTCTAGATACACTCTCTGCCCCACCTAGCCTTTCTCCTGCCTTGCTATTGGCCAGTTCTTTATTAAGCTATCAGGTGTTTTCGACAGGCACAGTAACACAGCTTCTCAGAGTTAAACAAATGCAACATAAACAAAAGTAGCACCTGTTAAAGTATTCTACTACATAGGTGTTACTATGTTACCCAAACTCCTCTTGGGGACATGTGATCCTTCTGCTTCAGCCTGCCACCACCTTCATGGTTAGTTGGTCACTTTTTATTTTGTCTATTTATTTATTTGGAGACAGGGTCTCTCTATGCAGCCCTAGCTAGCCTGGAGCTCACTGTGCAGCTCAGGCTGGCCTTGAACTCACACAGATTCACTTACCTATGCCTCCCAAGCGCCGTGCAACCGCAGCTGGCCCTGTCTGGTCACTTTTTAATAATTGCTAAGTATCACAGAATAGCAGTGACTATCTTCCTCCATCCCTTCCCTCCCTCGGGGGTTCCAGATGTCAGGGGAATGGCAGGCACTGAGGAGAGGGGCTAGAGATAGAGAAGGGTGAGAAGGTTGTGAAGGGATCTTTTGGACTTTCTTACACTGTCCTGATCATTTTCTTTTACCACCCAACACTATATTAAATGTGTATAATAACTGTTTGTGTGTAGACTGGGGGAGAAAAAGAGAGATCAGAAACTGTTGTGGTTAGACTGTGTAGATGTTATGGCTGGTGCAGGCTAGAATTGTAACATACCAGTAGTACACACACATACTTTACCTGGGTAGCAAGGAAAGGAAGGGAAAGACGGAAGGTTCACAACTTGCTGAGATTTACCAACACAGACAGCCTCTGTCGTAATGGCAGGCAACTTGGCCCTGGCAGGGGGCAGGCACTAGGGATTTTTAATATGCAGTAGTTGGGAGTGCAGCCCAAAAGCCAATCGCCACTGTCTAGAGTTCCAGATCAAGTCTGAACAGGTGCACTGGTTCCTTCCCGAAACCTGCTGATTAACCTTGTAAAATCCAGGGTGTGTTCTTCACCCAGGAAAGCACCCTCCTCCCTCCCTCAGGCCCTCCCCTTTCTCTTTGCCTGGGTCAGCTGTTAATAGGACAATTACCCAAGAAGCAAAAGAAAGATCCCATGCTCATGTGTCATCAGTCCCTGTATATCCCTTAAATCAGACCGAGAAGACAGCTGGAAAAAGTGAGAGCATGCCCTTGCTCCCTAAGGGAGGGGCTGACTGTCATCAGGAAAACCAGGCCTTGCCCGGCAACTGCAGGCCACAATAACAGAGAAGAGCAGTGGGAAGCCAGGAGGAGAGTTGGCCATAAGGCACAGGGATTGGGGATCATAAGAGAGGTAGTAGCTAAGGGGCCATGGAAATGGCTCACCAGGTAAAGACCCTGGCCAAGCCAGATCATCTGAGTTTGGTCCCTGGAACTGATATGGAGGGAGGAGAGAAATGATACACAGAGTTGCCCTCTGACCTCCACACACCTGCAGCGACATGTCTGGACAACTACGGGCACACATACACAAAGTAAATAAAGATTTTAAAAGGGCCAGCTACCTCTAGGGCATATGCTGAAATGCCCACCTCTCCGGGGATGCATGGTGACTCTGCCACCCCTCCATTAGGAAAGGCTGCTACCGGGGCACTTCTGTCCTCTAGGATCCCTGAAGAAGGAGGCCAAACAAAAACCCTCCAAGAAGAGGCTATGAGAGGCTGGAAGGACTGGAACCCACACCGGGAACAGTGGAAATTGCATTGTCCCCTAAAGCTGCCTTTCTGCTTGTCCATTGTCTTCCTTTCTTTAAAAACCTTTGCCTGGCTGGGTGCAGTGGGGCACGCCCTTGGAGACAGATCGCAGTACTTAGAAACAGAAGCAGGCATCTTTCTGTGAGTTCCAGGCCAGCCAGAGCTACCTGGTGAGTCTTTGTCTCAAAACAAAACAAAATTGTTTAGCTGGATATAGTGATGGATGCCTACCATCCCAATCCTCAGGAAGATGAAGCAGGGCATTGTCTCAAAACAAAACAAAATTGTTTAGCTGGATATAGTGATGGATGCCTACCATCCCAATCCTCAGGAAGATGAAGCAGGGCACTGAGAACTGGAGTCGAGCCTGGGTTACATGATGAGATCCTGTGTTACATACATACATACATACACACATACACACATACATACATGCACATACATACATGCCAGGCAGTGGTGGCGCACACCTTTAATCCCAGCACTTGGGAGGCGGAGATGGACAGATCTCTGAATTTGAAGCCAGCCTGCTCTACAGAGTAAGTTCCAAGACAGCCAGAGATACACAGAGAAACCCTGTCTTTAAAACAAAACAAAAAAAGTAGCCAGATGTGGTGGTGCATGTCTTATAATCCTAGCATTCTGGAGGTGGAGGCAGGAAGATCAGGAGTTGAAGGCTGGCCTCCTTCTGTAGCAAGTGTAGGAGAATCTGAGGCTACCCTGGGATACATGAGACCTGTCTTTAAAAAACAAATCCATCTATACAAGTTTCTTCCCTCTCCAACACGATGTAATCCAGGGGAATGGACCAGATAACTGCCTGAGATTGCTTTCCTACAGCCCTACTGAGAGAGGTTATATCCTGTCAATACTAAAACGTTAACATGTCTTGCAAAGGAAATCAATTGGTTTTTCCAGCTACTGCAGACATCTGGTCTCTTTTCTTGGGTGGTAATCTTCCTTGGAAAGTGTGTTCCCATAAATCCAGCCTCTCCCTGTGTCCCATTACCACAGTGCTTCTCAACCTCAGCTGCACACGAGAACCACCCAGGGAACTTATGAAAAAAGAACAGTGACCCAGTCCCACCCCAGCCTGGTCAGATCCACTCCCCATCCCCTGCATAACTGAGAATCAGAATTTTATTTTATTTTATTTTATTTATTTATTTATTTGTTTGTTTGTTTGTTTGTTTATTTTTTTATTTATTTATTTTTTTTTTTGGTTTTTCAAGACAGGGTTTCTCTGTGTAGCTTTGGAGCCTGTCCTAGACTAGCTCTGTAGACCAGGCTGGCCTCGAACTCACAGAGATCCACCTGCCTCTGCCTCTGCCTCCCAAGTGCTGGGATTATAGGCTAAAGTAGAGAATAATTCCCTAGCTTGAAGCAAGGATCCAGGTAGGATGAAGTCCACAATAGTGTTAAAGGCCCAGGCTAGAATCATCATCCTATTTCAGGACGTGCTCTTCTTGACCTCTACAATGAACACATCTCATTGTTCATTCGTGTCTCTGCATAACATTTTTTGAAGCTGAGTTCAACTGTCCGATAGGTCTCCCAGAATTGCCCCAAACAAAATTAGGTAATGTTCTTTGTGTAGGTCGCAAGTGTGACATGTCACAATCAGGCAGGTGCACTGGGAGGTCTGGACAGTGGGTGTTTCGGATTTAGTAGGTTTCAAAGCCCAGCTTTGTCGCTCACTAATTGGACTAGCTTTAGCTCAATGAACGCAACAATATGCATAATCACAAATCCTAAAACTCAAGTGACAGCCAGGCAGGCATGGGGGTGCCCATCTGTAGTCCTAGCACTTGGGAGGTTGATGCAGGAGAATTGCTATGAGTTCAATGCTAGACAGAACTGTATATTGAGTTCCAGGCCAGCCAAGGCTACATAGCAAGACACTGCCTCAGAACAAAGAAAAAAGTCAGTGTATGTGTAGTTATTCCATGAATGGGCTAAGTTGAGGATAAGACTGATTGATTTTAGACAAGGTCTCATGCAGATGAGGCTGCTCTCAAACTTGCTAAGTAATCAAGGTGACATTAACTCCTGCCATACCTGCCTCTGCCTCCCAAATACTGGGACTATAGACACGCACCATCATGCCAGGCTTCCTTTCTTGGCCAGCTCTCTCACTTCACCTCTCCACCCACTCTGCAGCTTTGTCTCAGAGAAACTAAAGGCTCTGGAGATGTGAGAGCTGTCCCCAGAACGATCTGCTGAAGGCTGTCCTGTAGACAGAGCAGGAACGCGTCCATCCGGCTCCCGTCCAGGGCAGCACACGCACTTCTCATATTATGAAACATACACACCTCCCCCTCTTGACATTCTAGCAGGAAGGACCGAGGCTGGTGCCAGAGAGAGAGAGAGAGAGAGAGAGAGAGAGAGAGAGAGAGAGAGAGAGAGAGCTGTTTCCTCCTGTCACATAGGAGCAGATGCTAAAATCCCAGGACAGACACTCAGGCCTGGCAGCAGCAGGGGGGTGAGTCAGAGGAAATAAAATGATCTCCTCTCCAAGAAATACCAAGACCCACAGGAAATGCTGGAAATGCCCGTCTCCTGGGGCTCCAAAAGACAAAGGACAGACAGGAGCGCCCCGAGGCATGGGCTCTGAATTAGAGAGGGACAGGCCCCCAAGTGTCACACAGTCCTGGAGGAAGCAGAGGGAAGAACCCCCAAGATGACATGTGGGGTTTGTTTTTAAGGACTGATTTTGATTTTTATCCACGTGTGTGTCTGTGTATGAGTGCTATGGATGTGCAGTGCTAGTGGGACCACAGGGGCCTTTGGAGGCCCTGCAGCTGGAGTTACAGGTTGTGAGCTGCCTGACTTAGGTGCTGGACATCAAACTCAGGTGCTCTAGAACAGAAGCAAGCATTCTTTTTTTTTTTTCCTTTTTTTTTCTTTCTCTTTCCTTCCTTCCTTCTTTCCTTCTTTCTCTCTCTCTCTCTCTCTCTCTCTCTCTCTCTCTCTCTCTCTCTTTTCTTTCTTTTTTTTTTTTTTTTTTGAGACAGGGTTTTACTCAGTAGTCCTGGCTCTTCTAGATCTCACTCTGTAGACCAGGCTGGCCTCAAACTCACAGAGATCTGCCTGTCTTGTCTTCCCGAGTGCTGGCATTAAAGGCATGGTGACCCTTCAAAGCAAGAACGCTTTTTTTTTTCTTTTTTTGAGACAGGGTTTCTCTATAGCTTTGGAGTCTGTCCTGGAACTCACTCTGTAGACCAGGCTGGCCTCGAACTCACAGAGATCCGCCTGCCTCTGCCTCCCGAGTGCTGGGATTACAGGTGTGCGCCACCATCGCCCGGCTTTTTTTTTTTTTTTTTTCTTCAGTACTTTAAATTTATTTACTTTTATGTGCATTGGTGTTTTGCCTGCATGTACGTCTGTGTGAGGGTGTCAGGTCCCCTAGAACTGGAGCTACAGACAGCTGTGAGGCACCATGTGGGTACTGAGAATTGAACCCAGGTCCTCTGGAACAGCAGTCAGTGCTCTTTAACTGCTGAGCCATCTCTTCATCTCCATCATTCAGTCTTTTAACTAAAATTCTAAATGGTGGATTTAGATTTAGAACTGGAGACAGAGTTTACTTTTTTTTTTTTTTTTTTTTAGGCATTGGATCCCCTGGAACTAGATGGTTGTGAGCTGTCATGTGGGTGCTGGGAATTGAACCTGGGTCCTCTTGCAAGAGTAACTGATGCTCTTAGCCACTGAGCCATCTCTCCAGCCCCAGCTCAGCATCCCATTTTAAAAGGTCTGTGCTGTTGACTGTCCTCATATCTGCTTCTAGTAACTGCAAGGCCCATCAAAGCAAGGACTCTTACTTAACCAGCGAGACAATGAACCATCTCTGGAGCTCTTGTTTTTATTTCATTATTATTTTGTTATTATTGTTTCGTGCTTTGTTTGTTTGTTGAGACAGGGTCTCTCTCCTCAGTTATGCCTGTCCTGGAACTCATTACGTAGGCCAGGCTAACCTCAAACTCAGAGATCTTCCTGTCTCTACATCCTGAGTGCTGGAATTAAAGGTGTGTGCCACCACACTTGTTTTGTCTTTTGAGACAGATTCTCACTGTGTATCCCAGGTTGTACTCACATGTGCGATCCTCCTGCCTCACTCCACTAAGATTACACCTGCACCACCACACCTAGCTCTCTGCCCTGTATTTTGTGAGGCAAACGTGTCCTTGTTCGTGTGTGTGCAGCTGTACTGTGGAGGCTCCAGGACAAGCTCAGGTGTCGTCTTTAGGAATGCTGCCCATCCGCTTTGATACTGGGTCTCTTACTAACCCGGAGCTCCCAATTAGATTAGAGTGGTTAACCAGTAAGCCCTAGAGATCCTCAGGTGTCCTTCTCCCAAGCATGACCCATGCATGGCATCTTTACATGGGTTCTGAGGACTGAACTCTGATTCTAAGGCTTCTGAGGCAAGCACTTTACTGACTGGTTGGTTTTAAATCCAGCCACGGCTTCTTCACTCTGGGCAGACTACCAAGCTAGTTGTCTGATGCTGCACCTGTGTGTTTTTCCAGAGCTGGCTGTGAACTGTAAAGTCCTCTAGCGGGGGGGATGCCGTGTGGATGACACTGGCCAACCTCGGCTCCATTTGAGAGCCTGCATGTTTACTTGGAAGCTCCTTAAAAGGCGTAACTATCAAAAGTCTCCTGCCCCCAAAATGGCAGTGCTGGTGGTGACGTTGTCCTAAACAGAAGGACTCTGGCCCAGTTAACAGAAGGACTGCTGTTGGGTGAACAAGCCTAAAGATTTCTGTTCACTAGAAGAGTTGATGACTTCAAGACGGTTTATATTCACTGGGAACTTCCCTTAACATTCTCCCAAGGTCAAACACCCCTGACAAGGGTACCTAGTTCCAAATCAGACAGCTTCTATCAGCTCAGATGCCCACCCTGACGACTGTCAAATAAAATCTTGCTTTTCTGCCATTTTTGCTCTTCTCTCTGTCCCTCTCCTTCCCCCACCACCCAAGAGATAACCTTGGCAGTTTGATCCCCAATAGCTCTTCCTTTCTGCCCATGAAGCAGTCTAGTTTGGTAGTTTCTCTGTGCCATTACTCACAGTAACCATGACCTGGGAGAATCCCAGGGGCTCTGTTGAAGACTTGGGAGGGGCTATCATTGATGAACATCTCATTTTTCTTTTTCTCAGCACTGAGGACTGAACCTAGAACCTTGCTCTTGCTAGGCAAGTGCTCTACCGCTGAGCTAAATCCCCAACCCCAGAGATCTCATTTTTTAAAATTATTCTTTTTTTTTTTTAATGTGTAGCCCAGGCTGGACTCAACTCATGATCCTCCTGCCTCCGCCTTCTTCAGCAAATCCTACCGGCGTGCGCCACCACAACCAGCTAAAATTATTCTTTTAATCTGTAGGGGTGTTTTGCCTGCATGCATGATTGTGCACCATACCTGCAGTGCCCACAGAAGACAGATGAAGGCATTGAATCCCTGTAGTGGGTAGCCATTCCAGCTTTGATCTGGAAGTTCTAACCCCCATTGAGATCAAAGCTGGAATGGCTACCCACTACAGATCCCCTGGGACTGGAGACACAGACATTTGTGAGCTGCCATGTGGGTGCTGGGAACTGAACCCTGGTCCTCTGGAAGAGCAGCCAGTGCTCTTAACCACTGAGCCATCTTTCCAAATCCAATATCTAATTCTTAAGAAGTTGAACTTGAAAGCTCCTGCGGTCCCTTCCTAGACTTCCCTTATCCCCAGTTCTCACGCACTCCCTGCCTAGCTCCTCCCCCATTACCCCTGTGGAGCCACCCAGCTCTCTCAGGCTCCTGTCTCTCAAGGTCTCTGTCCCTTCTTTAGAGACTGACCTCCCAATGTGGTTCATGTACCAAACAAGGGCTGGGAAAGACTATGAGCTTTGGGTACTGTTTTTTGTTTGTCTGTTTTTGTTTTTCAAAACTGGATTTCTCTATATAACAGCTCTGGCTGTCCTGAAACTTGCTTTGTAGACCAGGCTGGCCTTGAACTCACAGAAATCCTCCTGACTCTACTTCCTGAGTTCAGGGATTTTTGTTTTTTGTTTTTGTTTTTTTTTTAGCTGAGGATCGAACCCAGGGCCTTGCACTTGCTAGGCAAGCACTCTACCACTGAGCTAAATCCCCAACCCAAGTTGAGGGATTAAAGGCATTCACCACCACTGCCTGGCTTTGATACTGTTCTTATACAGACAAAAAAAAAAAAAAAAAAAAAAAAAAAGATTACGTCACAGAAATATTAAGTCTCACCTATTTATTTAGTTGTTGTTTTTTCACATTTATTTATTGTGTATGTACATTTGTGTGTGCATGCCTCAGCTTAGATATGAGGTCAGAAGACTAACTGTGAGTTCACCCTCCCCTGACCGTGTCTGTTCGGGGATTAAACTCAGTCCATTGGGCTAGGTAGCAAGCAATACCCACCGAGCCATCTCCGCGCCGCCAGGTTAGTTCTTCTGGAAGGCGGGATCTTGTACAGCTGACACTGGCCTTGAATTCCTGATCATCCTACCTCTCTATTCCAATTACTGGGATTACAGCCACGCTTCTCCCTACCCCGCTTCTTGTTGTTGTTGTTTCTTCCTTTGGTTTTGAGAACTCACTCCATAGCACGCACTGGTGGTCTCAATTTCATAGTTCTCCTGTCTCAGCCTCACACTCATCTGTGTCAGCCTCACACTCATCTGTGTCAGCCTCACACTCATCTGTGTCAGCCTCACACTCATCTGTGTCAGCCTCACACTCATCTGTGTCAGCCTCCACCAAGCTAGGATTCCAGGAAAGGCGCAAAGCTACACAGAGAAACCCTGTCTCAAAAAACCAAAAAAAAAAAAAAAAAAAAAGGAAGAAAGAAAATGACAGGCTGACTGCCACAGGTGAGACCTATTCATCCAGACTAGCTTTTGATGAGGAATCTATTTTTATTCTGTTGTTGTTGTTATTATTATTATCATCATCATCATCATCATTAGGTTGTTCAAGGCAGGGTTTCTCTATGTAGCCCTGGTTGTCCTGGAACTGCTCTGTAGATCAGGCTGGCCTCGAACTCAGAGAGCTGCCTCTGTCTTCCAAGGGCTGAGACTAAATGTGCCACCACATCCAGATAATAATAATAATAGTATCAAGTTATTATTCAGATAGGCTCTCCCTATGCAGCCCCAGCTGGACTAGAACTTGCTATATAGATCAGGCTGGCCTCAAACTCATAGAGATACACCTTGTTTCTGCCTCCCAAATACTGGGATTAAAGACATGTACCACCATACCTGGGAAGATGTATTTATTTATTCATTCGTTCATTTTTGTGTGTGTGCCTGCTTGTCTGTACGTGCACCACATGTATGCAATGCCTGTGGAAGCCAGAAGAGGGTTCCAGATCCCCTGGAACCTGAGTTACAGGTGGTTGTGCACCACATGATGTGGGGATGGGAACTGAACTCAGGTCTTCTGCAAGAGCAACAAATACTATTAATTATTGAGCCGTTTCTCCAGACCCCTTGATGAGGATATTTAATAAGAAACTTTCAGGCCAATAAGATGGCTCAATGGGTAAAGACACTTGCTACCAAGACTAACAACCTAAGTCCAATCCCCAGGACCTGGAAAGGAGGAGAGAACAGACTCCTGGAAGTTGTTCTCTGACCTCCACGTGGGTGCTGTGGCTCACTCCCATGAATGATCTGGATCGAGGACAGAGGATGGATAGACAGATAGATGAAGTGTATTTTTAAAGACAAAAAAGGTGAAAGTTGGAAAGAGAAAGGCTTGTGTCTTCAGTGGAAGAAAGCCCTGTGTGAACCATCTGAGAGGAGAGATTGTGACACCCCACACGGAGGCCCTGAAGGGCAAAATCCAGGAAACTTAGCCCAACCAGCACGAAAAGCTCACATGAAACCTGACTCTTCTCAGCTGGTGTGTCTGAAAACACCTACTTCCCAGGCATGACTTTTGACACACAGTGGGAGTGTTCAGTGTAAAAGGCACACCTATCAGTGTCCTGAATGGTTGCCCAAGTACCATTACCACTTTACTGAGTGTGATTGTACTCTGGCCAGAGTAGTCCACAGGCTCACGCTGGATTACAGGCAATGTCCTACCCTCCTAATCCACCTGTGGGTCTTGAAAAATGTCCGGAGGAGGTGTCCCTCAGCCCATGGCTCCTTTCTCCAAGTAGTATGAGAGGAACTCTTTCTTCTCCATGGAGGGAGTCGCCACCTGGTCTTTCTGATAGACTTTGTCCTGAGATCCAAAAAAGGTGACTTGGAATATTTGTCCCATTAACACCTGGGGGTCCTTGAGAAAAAAGTGAGCCTCACCTGTGACTCGGGCTGGCCCAGGACAGCCACATGGAGAGACCTCTATGAACCGAAGCCACAGGCGCCCAGGCCAGAAGAGGACGCACATAGGAGGAAAGGGGGGCTGGTTCTGGGTTACCTGAGAGACTTGGAAGCGCAGAGAGGGGCCCAGGGTGAAGAATGAGAAAGAAGCCAGGTGGGGAGAGGAGGTTCTGCGGAGTGGGGGGTCAGGCGGAAAGCTCGCTCAGAGAGGGGGGGACGCACACAGAGGCCAGCCACGCAGGACTGGGCGGAGGGGCGGCGCCGCGGGGGACGGGCGCGGGGCGGGGCGGCGCTGTCAGTGCGAGCAGCGAGCGGAATGCAGCGGCCGGAGGCCTGGCCACGTCCGCACCCGGGGGAGGGGGCCTCGGCCGCCCAAGCCGGGGGCGCAGCGCCACCCACCCGAGCCACGGAAATGCGGGTACGGAGCATGGAGTGCTGGGTCCCGGGGCGGCAGGATTGGGGTGGGGGGGCAGTTGACTTGCCCCGGGCTCTTGGGCTGGGAACTTTGTGCCACCACTGCCCAGCCCCGGAGAGGGAGCCCGGGCCCAAGGAAGGGAGAAAAAGTTCGATCTGGAGCGCATGGGGCGAGGAGGCCAGGCCTGCGTGGAGTGTCGCGGGGCTGAAGTTCTGGGGGAACTCAGAGCTGTGATTGGGACTGACTGCGGTGGCAGGCTTGGGGGGTGAGAGTCTGGCGGGACGAGGGAGGAGTGGGAGTGGCGGGGTGGTCTGGTTGGGTTCCCTTGCTCCAGGGTGATGGCCGCGCTTCTGGAGCTTGGGGTCAGCTGAACACAAGGAGGCTCGGCGCCGCGGTTCCCCGGGCCCAGGTTCTGTGATACACTCCGACTCGGGTTCTGGAGCAGTCAGTGCATGACAGAACTTGGGCCTGGTAGGACTTTCTGCACCCACTCCTTGGACCTGCAGTGGAACATCTGCCTGGGAGTAGAGTGGGCACCGGAAATGGTCCATGTGGCACAGGGTTGGGCTGGAACTAGCTGTAGATTGGGGCATAGCTGACTCCATAGACCCACCATACGGTCCACTTTGAGTCAGAGGTTCCTTTCCCGTATCAGTTTCAGGAACCTTCTCTCTACACCATCAAGGCGGTCTTCATCCTAGATAATGATGGGCGAAGGCTGCTGGCCAAGGTAACCCCTCAACCACAGAAACCCTAAAGACAGTGAGTGCCACATGTCCAAAACAAGCGGTCCCCACCCAGCCCATTTAAGTCCTGTAGGGAAAACTCTGCTTTCTGGATGGCAGAGCAGCCCAGCCTAGATTCTCTAGAAGTCATCCTGTCCACGCTGTGCCTTATCAATCTGATGGCGGGCGGGGGAAGGGGGCATCCTCTCTGTTGCTACTCATGTTCCCTGACATGTCTTCTCGTTGCCCTTGCTCTGTCCAGCTGCACCCTGGGCGGGCGTGGGAAGTTCCACCAAAGTAGAGAGCTGAGCTGGGACCTAGGAGTCCCAGTCCCTAAACTGTAGACAAGCAACCCGTGTGCTTTTGCATTTCAGCTTGGTAAACACAAAGAGCTTAGCGTGGGTATTTAGAAATAAGTGGGACTTGGTCATGTTGTCCCACTTTAACTTCACAGATGCAGAAAGTGACGTGTAGAGAAGCTAGGTAGGCTGCCTGAGGTCACAGGGTTGGTGTCATCACTGACACTGAGACTCAGGGTTTGGATTGGAGGCTCTGGGTGGTTTTCAGGGACCTCTCATTCAGTTGTCTGGCGTCCATCCTACATGGCCTCGGTGAGATGGGCTAAACTAAATTTGAAGCTAAGTCTCAGGGTGGGCCAGATGGTTCAGTGAGTAAGGGCACTTGCCACCAAGCCAGATAGCTTCAGTTGGATCCTGAATTCACTATGGAGGGAAACATTCCCTCAAGTTGTCAGTTGCCCTGTCCATACTTGCCCCCACAACACACACACACACACACACACACACACACACACACACACACACACAGATAGATAACTGTTTAAAAAGAGAGGCCGGGCAGCGGTGGTGGCACATGCCTTTAATCCCAGCAACCAGCACTCAGGAGGCAGAGCCAAGTTGATCTCTGTGAGTTCAAGGCCAGCCTGGTCTACAAATTGAGTTCCAAGAAAGGCGCAAAACTACACAAAGAAACCCTGTCTCGGGGGAAAGAGAGAGAGAGGGAGAGAGAGAGAGAACTTTAGAAAGAAAACTGCCCTAAAACTCCTGCCACTGAAGCCCAGGCAATGGTGGCGCACGCCTTTAATCGCAACATTCGGGAAGCAGAGGCAGGCGGATCTCTGTGAGTTCGAGGCCTGCCTGGTCTACGTAGGGAGTTTCAGGCTAGCCAGGGATACATATTGAGATTTATCTCAAAAACAAAAACGATCCCAATAATTAAATAAAGAATACTCCTGCCACCAACACAATTAACTGTAGCAGAAATATAACTCTCTTGTCTTGTTTTGTTTTGTTTTGTTGTGGATCAGGTTGGCCTTAAACCTGTCTGGCTTCTCCTGCCTCTGCCTCTCGAGTACTGAGATCACAGGCAAGCATGTAACACCATGCCCTAACTTTTTTGTTTGTCTGTTTTTCTAGGCAGGGTTCTCTGTGCAGCCCTGGCTGTCCTGGAGCTCACTCTGTAGACCAGGCTGGCCTCCTACTCAGAGATCTGCCAGGTTTAAAGGGCACCACCTCAACTAGCCCTCTAGATATTTTTGTTTGCTTATTTTGTTTTTTTGAAACAGGGACTCACTCTATACTTAAGGATGGCTTGGAACTTACTGTGTAGCCCAGACTAGCCTGGAAGTCAGTGATCCTGCCTCAGCTTCCTCCCAAATTCTGAGACTATTTGTGTGATCCATACTTTTTTTTTTTTTTTTTAATGAGACAGGGTCTTGTGTAGTCAAAGCTGGCCCAGAATTTGTGATCTTCCTGCTTCTTCCTCCCAAGTGCTGGGATTCCATGCATATGCCACCACACCCAGCTATCACATCTACATTAGATATGAAATTTGTTAAAGCTTTTCCAATTGTTGGAGCTGAAACTTAATCTTCATTTAAATGAGTTTGTTCCCCACGGTAGAACTCAGCAGGGAGTCTGATAACTTGCCTGCAGAACTGACTACTGAATGGAAAAGTCACATTCAGAAAACTGAGCTGACCACTCCTTGCTTTAGTAGATGGGCAGAGGTGGATCGGCATTGCCAAAGCCTCAGGGGCCTCCTCCTAGAAGGTCTCATCCTTGTTATAGGTTAAGAAATGGAGGATAAGGGCTGGAGAGATGGCTCAGTGGTTAAGAGCACCAACTGCTCTTCCAGAGGACCTGAGTTCAATTCCCAGCAACCACATGGTGGCTCACAACCATCTGTAATGAGATCTGGTGCCCTCTTCTGGCCTGCAGACATGCAGACAGAACACTGTATACATAATAAATAAATCCTTAAAAAAAAAAAAAAAGAAAGAAAGAAAAAGAAATGGAGGATGAGGGCAGAGCCAGGTGAATCTCTGTGAGTTCGAGGCCAGCATGGTCTACAGAGCAAGATCCAGGAAAGGCACCAAAACTACAAAGAGAAATCCTGTCTCAAAAACAAACAAAACAAAACAAAAACAAAAAAGAAAGAAAGAAATGGAGGATGAGCCGGTGGTGGCGCACGCCTTTAATCCCAGCACTCGGGAGGCGGAGCCAGGCAGATCTCTGTGAGTTCGAGGCCAGCCTGGGCTACCAAGTGAGTTCCAGGAAAAGCGCAAAGCTACACAGAGAAACCCTGTCTCGAAAAACCAAAAAAAAGAAATTGAGGCTAACCTGGTCTACATATAGCAGGCTAGCCAGGTGGCACAGTGAGACCCTGTTTCAAAAGTAAAACAAAATAATTGAGACAGGGGCCTGAGGATATAGGTTAGCCTCAAAACACTTACTTGCCTAGCATGCCTGGGTTCCATTCCCAGCAGGAAGGAAGGAAGGGGAGGGAGGGAGAGAGGGAGGGGAGGAAAGAAGGAAGGAAGGAAGGAAGGAAGGAAGGAAGGAAGGAAGGAAGGAAGGAAGGAAGGGTTGGGAAAGAGAAAACAAGCTGGGCGCAGCTCGGTGTGGAACACTTTTTGCTAGCATGTATGAAGTTCTGGTTTGCAACCCCAGCAGTGCTGGAAGGAAGCAAGGAAGGGAGAGAGGGAGGAAGGGAGAGAGGAAAGGAGGGAGAAAGGGAGGAAGGGAGAGAGGGAGAGAGGGAGGAAGTGAGAAAGGAAAGGAGGGAGAAAGGGAGGAAGGGAGGAAGGGAGAGAGGGAGAGAGGGAGGAAGTGAGAAAGGAAAGGAGGGAGAGAGGGAGGAAGCCAGATGAAGATTCCAAAGGCAGCCCCAATATTTCTCCACTTTGATTTTCTTTCCCTGGAATTTGTTTATGGGGACCTGGAAACAGACAGGGCCTGGAGGGAGGTGACAAGGAGGTCCAGCTTAGCCAGCCCCCAGCACTCCCTGCTAGCCCCCTCCCAAGGATGGAGCTGGCTCTGTGCGATGGCTATGGCCTTTCTCCTTCTCTTTCTCACAGTATTATGATGATACATTTCCCTCCACGAAGGAGCAGATGGTTTTCGAGAAAAATGTCTTCAACAAGACCAGCCGCGCTGAAAGTAATGCCTGCCTTCTCCCACTGACACTCCCAGATGACTGACCACCACTGCCTGTCATCTTCTCCATCTGGACACATCTGTCCTTGTTGGCCTCTCACACCCACAGGCCACTCCCTTCTCCTCTGAGGCCCTTTGTCCTCTCCTCCCCAGCTGCTTTCCACTCCTTTCCTCCATTCATCCTGGGAACTGCACTGCCCATAAGGGGACTGGAGGGTGGGCGGGAGGTCAGCTGCAGGCTGGATTTGTTGACTTCTCACCAGGAGGCCCTCTCAAGACATAACACTTGGGATGGGACCAAGGACACACAGAACAGCCTCCTAGTAATGGTGGTCTGACTGGAAATCCTGGGGAAAGGAAGTAGGAAACAAAGAGAGAGGCCTGGGGAATGGAGACCAGGCTAGCCCCAGGCTGGGGTGAGCCTATGCTGATTTGAAAGCTTTCCTGCTTCTAGGTGAGATCGCATTTTTGGGGGGCATGACCATCGTCTACAAGAGCAGCATTGACCTCCTCCTGTATGTGGTGGGCTCTTCCTCTGAGAACGAGGTGAATTTAGAGGTTGGGTGACAAAGGAGGGTCTGTCCTATGGTGGAGGTGGGTTCTGGGTGCTCCCTGTTGCTATCCTTCCTTTAGGATCTGGGGGTGGAAGGGCAGCCAGAATGGGTCTCTCTGCAATTGTACACATCCATAATGTTCCTTAGGTCCTTGGGAACTAGAAAAGAACTAAATCATCACACCTTTCTGTAGGGAGCTGTTTAGTTCTTTCTAAACATATTTAGGGAAGGAGACACCCAGTATGTCCTCCAGTGGAGCACTCCAGTGTCCCTCAGCTCAAACCTAGGGAAATTCCCCTTCCCAAGTCAAAGTGAGCTAGCCTCCAGCCACGGCCTCTCTAAAAAGGGAGTGCTCCCTCCTGGCCCACACAGGGAGCTCCGAGGCCTGCTTTGGACCTCAGCGTCGGCTCTTTTTTTTTCTCTTCCTCCTCCCACACCCTCCTCCTCAGCTGATGCTCATGTCTGTTCTGGCCTGCCTGTTTGACTCTCTGAGCCACATCTTAAGGTAAGTGAGACCCTGTGCTCTCCAGGGCCCCAGCCCCCAGCCTTTCCCTTTGTCCAGAGGCAAGGCTCTTCTGCCCTGCTGGCCTGGAAGGCTCTGCAAGCCTTGGAACTGGAGTTGCTTCCTCCAGGGCCCCTGACTTCCATGGTGCCCCAGGCAGAGCCATGCACAGGGTATGATCAGCTATCAAATCTCAAGACACTGAGTTGCCTGAGGTCATAGTCCTCAAATCAATACAAGTTCCTAAAGCAGGGAGAGCAAGGAGAGGAAGGTCTTGTTACATAGGCCACACTGGCTTCCCCCTCAGTCCCCCAAGCACTGGAATTACAGGTGTGTACCACCACGCCCCACTATAAACAGTATCTTTAAGTTCAGAGTTGGTTTTCCATGCACCCTCAATCAACACTGATACCTACGCCAGCTACATGGCCCAGAGTGTGGGTCACAACCCCTTTGAAGGTCAAATCCCTTTCACAGGAGTTGCATGTCAGATAGCCTGCATACCAGCTATTTACATTACGATTCATAACAGTAGCAAAATTACAGTTTATCAAGTAGCAACAAAATAACTTCATGGTTGGGGGGTCACCACACTATGAGGAACATATTGTGTCACAGCATTAGGAAGGTTGATAACCACTGGACAAACCAACCCAGGACGACCCTAGCCTGCCCTGTGCTCAGGAGTCTCTGACATCGGCTCTGCTCCCCCTGCCTTTTGTGCTCCGGCCCAGGCCTTGTTGGGAAGGGGTGTTGGAGGAGGGGAGCTGCCTCGCTGAGGTCATGGCTCCTCTCAGCCACCTGGAGGCTCAGGTGCTTGTGTCCGCCCACAGGAAGAACGTGGAGAGACGCTGGTTGTTGGAGAACATGGACGGAGCCTTCTTGGTGCTGGATGAAATTGTAGATGGCGGGTGAGGAGGGGAGAGAGAGAAGAGATGTTGAGCATACCTTTGTGGGCTCGCTGCTGGGAGCACTCTGGCCAACTCATCCTCCTTCTCCCATGTATCCCTGCTAGGCCCCCAACCTTCTCCCTTTGTCATGACTAGCCAGAGTCAAGCCAAAGGGGAGGGTAGCCTGACACCCATGTCCAGCAGGCAGCTATGTGGGTTGAGTTTGGGGAAACCTAAATTGTTCTCCAGGGCTGAGGAGGAATATAGACTCCCATCCCTTTCTGAAAGGACCTCAGTCAGAGGATCCCCCTCTGATGCCAGCTGGATACCCGTGTGGCACTGTCTCTCCTTGAGTCTACTTTTTTTTTTTTTTTTTTTTTTTTTTTTTTTGGTTTCTTGAGACAGGGTTTCTCTGTGTAGCTTTGGGCCTTTCCTGGAACTCACTTGTTAGATTAGGCTGGCCTCGAACTCACAGAGATCCTCCTGCCTCTGCCTCCCGAGTGCTGGGATTAAAGGCGTGGGCCACCGCCACCCAGCCAAGTCTACTTTTCCTGTCACTAAAATGGGGATAAAAGGAAGCTAGCATATAGGATGGTGGTGAAGGGCATACAAAATGATGCGTAGAAAGCCCAGGGTTCTCATTGGTAATTTGGGGATTTTTTTTTTTTTTTGTCTTTTTCTTCAGTAAATATTGCCTCTCGTTAGTATGATAGCAGACTCCTAGATGATTGGGAGCCTTTATGAGAAAGGTTGGTTTGTAGAATTCCTTGAAAGAGGGGCAATAATCAGGGAAGAAAAAAAGTTCTGACTCTGGGGAAATGGTAGCAGAAACCTCTTGAGTGTCTTCCCCTTACCCCCCCACCCACCCACCCTCTTGCCTTGGTGCCGGAGAGAGGTGCTGGGATTATAGCATCTTTGAAACATCTGCCCATTTTACATAGGAGGAAACAGAGGCTCAGAGATTCTAGTAACTTATCCGAGGACACACAGCAAGGGAATTAGAAGGGCCAAGATCTAAAACCATGTGCATGAGATGTTTCAGAGGCTATGTTCTTCCCATGGCACCCAGAGCAGGGACCTTTGGGAGGCGGGGGTACTGTGAATGCCTCACTCCTCCTAATGTTTTTATTAACTGCCTGCTATTGCTTGGTGGTATACTGATGGCTGGATTCTAAATGTGAGAAGACCCAGGCCCTCCACAGCATCTGTTCATCTCAACTGGGCTATCCTGATTTCTGTTGTTTTATTGTTTTGTTTTTTACTTTTTTTTTTTTTTTTTGAGCTGAGGATTAAACCCAGGGCCTTACGCTTGCTAGGCAAGTGCTCTACCACTGAGCTAAATCCCCAACCGTTTTTTACATTTTTTATTATTATTTATATTTGATCACTGTGTGTGCCAGATCATTGAGTATGGAGGTCAGTTCTTTCCATCTATCCTGTGGGTTCTGGGGACCGAACTTCGGTCGTCAGGTCTGGTGGCAAGCACCTTTAACGGTTGTACCATCTCACAAGCCCCTCAGATGAGTATTCCCTCAGGTGATCATGGAGGTAGACCAGGGTATAAAGTGCAGAGGGAACGGAGCTGAGAGTCCCCCGGGGGAGGGGCAGGTGTGGTTCCAGGACCACCGTTGGGAAGGTTCCCGGGAGGAGAGACACTGCAGGATATATGGAAAAGTCAGAAAGTGGCTTGCTGGAGGGGAATCACATCACTGACTCACCTCCAAATTTTCTGTTACCTTGCAGTGTGATTCTGGAGAGTGACCCCCAACAAGTGATCCAGAAAGTGAATTTTAGGGTAAGCCTTCCTGTACCCCACCCCTACCCTTTCCACAATGCCTTTCCTGTCCTTCTCCCCCTGTCCTTCCTGGGCATCAGGCTGTTAGGGCTCAGCTGCGGGGAGCCTGGCCACTCAGGCTTCACACTTAGAAGCAGTTATTGGTGGCAGCTGCAGGGTGTCTGTTGCTAAGAGGAAAAACTTCCTGTTCATTCCCCATAAAAATAATAAATAAATAAATAAACAAACAAATAAAAAAATAAACCAGCAGCTCCTCCCCACCCTCCAGTGAGAAGCTTGGACTGAACAACTGCAGACTCCAGGAGGCAGCCTTGGGGACTGTGGATACACCCTTCTGCTCTGGCTTGGCTTTTTCACGCCTGCAGCCTGGCTGACACCTTTCCCCAACTTTAGTTCCCTTTACCAGCCTCCCTTCAGTTAGGTGAAGGATGCAGCTCAGGGGTAGAACACTTGGCTAGCTTGTGTGAGACCCTGGGTTTAGTCCCCAGCAATGGAGGATGGGGTATCAGACGTCTTGACTTCCAAATGACAGGCTGCAGGACCTCTGTCTGCTAAGCAGAGATAGAGGTGCAGTTCTGGGTCACGCTAACTACTGCACCCCTCAGCCTGCAAGCCGTCACCTCCCTGACTCAGTGACACCTCTCCCTTCTGACTGTGATTCTCCTTCCCCACAGACTGATGACGCTGGCCTAACAGAACAGAGTGTGGCCCAGGTAAGCCCCATGCATCTGCCTTGGCCAGAAACAGGTCAAAGGACAAGGAGAGTCCAGTGCCCCAGGGCAGATAGTCGGAGTTAAGAAACCAGAGATGTGGGACAAAAGGGATGAGCTGGTAACTCTCTCCATGTGTGCGTGTGTGTGTGTGTGTGTGTGTGTGTGTGTGTGTGTGTGTGTGTTGGTGTTGTTGGTGTTTTTTGAGACAGGGTTTCTTTCTGTAGCCTTGGCTGTTCTGGAACTCGCTTTGTAGACCAGGCTGGCCTTGAACTCACAGAGCTCCATCTGTCTGCCTCCTGAATGCTTTGTGCCCCACCACCGCAGGCTGAGGTGGTGACTCTTAGAGTAAGCCCTTGAGGATACTGAGCTCTTGGGAACTGGGTGCTGAAGAATGAGTGGGCAAATTACCGCCTGCTCACCCCTTCTCCTCCCCTAAACCAGGGGTTACTTGTTACCAAAGTGACGCGGAGTCCCAGATCCCTCATATTTCCTCCAACCTGGGCAGGATACCATGTGGGAGTTTGTCTCCAGCACTTACCTGCCCCACTCAGGGGTCCTGCTGGATTGTTAAGGGCCTCATCACCCAGGGATAGGGCCTAACTTTCTTTCTTTTCTTTTTTTTTAAAGATTTATTTATTTATTATGTACACAGAAGAGGGTGCCAGATCTCATTACAGATGGTTGTGAGCCACCATGTGGGTGCTGGGAATTGAACTCAGGACCTCTGGAAGAGCAGTTGGTGCTCTTAACCTCTGAGCCATCTCTCCAGCCCCGGGTCTAACTTTCTGTACTCCTCCTTCTGCCCTTAGTAACTTGGCTATTGAAGAGCTGGGGTGCATGCAGAACATGGCTGCATTGTGTGTGTATGTGTGTGTGTATCCTAGAAACTGTCCACAAACTGGGTCTCCAGTCTCACAGGCATCCTGCTAGTCAAGCCAAATGGTTTGACTTCAGTTCTGTCCATCTGTAGGTCTGTCTGCTCAGACTTACTGAGTCCAAGGAGCTTCACTCTCTGGATTAAACTAGTCCTAATGTGGTAGCCCTGTGAGACCAGGCTTAGGCCATCAGTGGAGAGCACCAGGAGTGATGCACACTGTCCTGCACTGTTCCCCTCACCCCATTGCCCTCTGCTCCCCTGGGTTTCCTCATGTTCTGCTGGAAAAGAATGTGGCTGCATGGTGGTTTTCAGGGTGGAAGGAGGTTGGAAGAACCAGACACAGCGGTTCACACCTATAACCTCAATACTCAAAAGGCTGAAACCTGAAGATCTCAAATTCAAGGCCAGCCTGAGCTACACAGTGTGTTCCAGGCTAGCCCGGGCTGTAGCATGGGGCTTTATCTAAAAATAAAATAAACCAAGCTGGGCTTGAAGATCTCAAGTTCAAGACAAGCCTGAGCTACACAGTGAGTTCCAGGCTAGCCAGGGCTATAGCCTGAGACTTTATCTAAAATAAAATAATAAACCAAGCTGGGCATGGTGGCACACACCCATAATCCCAGCACTTGGGAGGTGGAGGCAGGAGGATCAGGAGTTCAAAGCCATATCATGTTTGAGGCCAGAGTGATCTCCATGAGACCCTGTTTTAAAAATACAAAAATAAGAAACATACAACAAGCAGTCCATGGAGATGTCTCAGCTGAGTTTGATTACTGTGACAGAGAATGGACTCCCCACAAGGTGTTTGCTGACCTTTACACAAACTCATTAAAGTAATGAAGGAAAGAAAGATTCAGCCCTCTAGAGGGGAGTTTTGATGAGCAGAGTGAGTAAGAACACAAGTTGGGGAGAGCTGGAGAAATGACTCCGGGGTTAAGGCACTCCGTGCTCTTCTAGAGGACCTGGTTCAGGCACACCCACGGTAGTTCAGCCATTTGTAACTCCAGTTCTAGGGAATCTGATGTCTTCTTTTGGACTCTGCAGGCACCAGGCACACATGTGGTAGACAGACACACATATAGCCAAAAAAGCCACATACAGTTTTTTTAGTTTTTCAAGACAGGGCTTTTCTGTGTATCCCTGGCTGTCCTGGATCTCACCCTGTAGAACCAACAGGCTGGCCTCGAACTCACAGAGATCCGCCTGCCTCTGCCTCCCGAGTGCTGGGATGAAAGGTGTGCGCCACCACCACCGCCTGGCAACACACGAACAATTTTTAAATATTAAAGTAATGAAGAAGAGCGTAAGTTGGGACTGGTGATGTAGAGTGCTTTCTCAACCTGCACGTAGCCCTGGGGGATTCTTAGCTAGCACTTCATGGCACATGTGTGGGGGTGCCTGCTTGCAATTCCAGCGCTCAGATTTGGATCGAAGACAAGACTGTTTCGAAAACAAAAACTAACCACCACCACCACCACCAAAACAAAACAAAACAAAAACCAACTTTGCATTCCTGTGAGTCATTCAAAGCTTTTACTTTACCAGCAAAAGTTGAATGGCGAGTTACTCAGCGTCTCCAGGGCTCTCAGAAGAATAGGACCTGCCGTGTGGAGTTATACGAATTAGATATCAGCAAGGTAGCTCAGTGAGTAAGGGCCGTGCTGCCAAGCCTGAGGACATGAGTTCAATCCCCACCTGCCTCCACCTCTCCTCTGAGTAAAGGCATGAATCGCAATGCCCTGTTCACATATTGTCCTCTTACCCCCATGTGTGCACTGTAGATCTCTCTCTCACACACACACACACATACACACACACACACAAATTGTAAAGAAAATATTTTAAAGACTTAGATGAACCAGTTCGTGAATGGAAAGAGCCTAGAAGTCATACATCATCAGGAAACAACTATTTCTTTTTTTTTAAGATTTATTATTATTATTATTATTATTATTATTATTATTATTATTATTATATACATAAGAGGGCACCAGATCTCATTACAGATGGTCGTGAGCCACCATGTGGTTGCTGGGAATTGAACTCAGGACCTCTGGAAGAGCAGTCGGTGTTCTTAACCTCTGAGCCATCTCTCCAGCCCCCGGAAATAACTATTTCTATTTCTCTAAATGAACAAGGAATGAAGACTGGTAGGGGCTTGCTATGTAGCCCAGGCTGGCCTTGAACTCATCACCCTCCCGCCTCAGCCTCCCAGGAGCTGAAATTACAGGAACCACACCTGTGTGTTAGTGGAAATCTTAAATAAAAACAGAGCTTATAGTAGTGAACATGAAATGAAATGTGGAGAGAGCGTTCCGTAGGAGAGATGGGAGGAGTTCACTGTCCCCAGGAAGGAGGGAGCCTGCAGGAGAAAGGGACACACGCGCAGTGTGGGACCGACATTTGGGGGGAGAGAAGGAGGCTTCATGCCTAGAGGGAGTCTTGGTACTGATATGGGCACGCACTGGACCGAGGTGTTTTTTCTTGGCAGTAGGAGCCCACACATCGACAGCCGTTGCCACATCGTTGGACGGGCTATGGTGTAGGGAACACACCGCAATAATCGGGGGTTTGTTAGGGTGCCGAGTATCCGAGCCCAGCCCCTGCCTAGGGATGGCAGTGGGACGAGGAACTAATGTAGCATGGCATGGATGGGGGTTCGGGAGTGGGGAGGCAGGGGCCACGGCCACACCCACACTTGGATAGGGGTGGGCGGCAGCCAGCTGGGGTTTGGCTGCAGCTAGCTGGGCCTGCCAGGTCTCATTTAAACTAAGGAGAGGCGAGCTGCCGCCACCTAGTGACCAGGGCTGGAGAGGCGCCCTCAGGCCTCACAGACCTCCAGGTAAGGCGACGTGGATTGTTGATAGTTCTCAACTATTTCTCCCAACATCCCCCCCTCACCCCAGGTTCTTCAGTCAGCCAAGGAACAAATTAAGTGGTCGTTACTGAAATGAAGACCTTGGAGTCGAGGCTCCCTGTCCAGAGAGCATCTTTCCCAGTCGCTGCAAAAGCCCTGAGCCTCCGGGGGCAGGAGAGACCCCTCTGCCTTCTCAGGCCTCTCCCGGAACTGATCCCAGAGGTCTCCTGCCAGGAATTCCGAGAAGCAGCAGTTTGGTCCCAGCTCCGTTAACCCTGCTCAGCACCCTGGCCTGCCCCCGGGGCCATGGGAACCAGCAAAGCTTCCTTCCCTCGGACCTCGGCCATTCTCAGCCCTAGGCCTTAATAAACTTTCATTTCTTGCCCAAGATCTCCTTTCTTGGCTTTGGGAGTGTGTGTGTGTGTGTGTGTGTGTGTGTGTGTGTGTGTGTGTGTGTTCGGAGGAAGGCTTCCGCGGTGCATCTTTTCGGATTTTCAGGGCCATCGGGTGGGTTATACCTGTGAATGGGGTCGTCGGGGTCAAGAGAAAGGGAAGTCTTTAGCACGGAGTGGGGGTCGGGGTGGGGGGAGGATACCACACAGATAGCCTGGGGTTCCATGTGTGGTTGAGTGGCTAGATGCGAAGGCGTGGCGAGGTATAAGTGACAGGAAAGAGTCTTCCAGGAAAGGGGAGGGTGAAGATGGTACCCCCGTTTTGTGTGTGCAGTACATACAGGAAGGCCTGAGTCATGTTTTCCGTTCCTAGCTTCCAGAAAGGAAGAGGAGTCAGGCTTACTTTGACAAACTAAGGAACCCTTTGGCTATTTTTCTTGGCGTGCCTGGGACTGCGGAATTCTGTCTTGGCGTATATCCTGAGCACCAGAGACCTATAAACTTGCTGGTTCTATCTGGATCCTGGGGGCGAGGAGGCCCCCGACTTGTGCCCACTGCGCGTATGTATGTCCAGAGCATCCGCACCTCTGAGGTTGTGAAGGATCGGGGCTCCAGAGAGGCGATAGAAGAGATTCACGGGGACAAACCTCAAGGATGGAGATGAATCAACTTTCTGAGCATCCTGACCCCACTTCCCTATGCTAGCCCCAGACTCTGCACTTTGTCCCAGTCTTTCTCTGACCGGTACGCTTTTCACTCGCGAACTTTTCTCCGGTAGCGTGGGGAGTCATCTTCTTGGATCCCTCGAGGGTTTGGGCGGCTGGCTCCCACGCCCCGCCCCAGCTCCCGCCCCTCACAGGAGCGAAGCTCAGCAGGAAGCTCCGCCCCCGCGCAACATCCGTGGTCCTACAGCGCCATCTGGAGGGAACGACGGGCACGTCTCCGGGTCCGGGGCCTCGATTAACTCCGCCCCTGGAGTGGGATGGACTCTTCTCTCCGCGTTCTTGCTGATCTCTGACACCAGCGCAGTGCGTCGCCCTAGCAACCAGCACGAGCGACTGCCCTCTCAACACAGGGCTTTTTGCCAGCTGCTATAATATAGTGGTGAGCTTTGGGTCTTAGTAAAAGCCTGTCCCTGCGGTTGTCACTTCCAGGCCCAGCAGGCCCAGCGTACAAGACACGCCTGTCCTTGGCAGGCAGAGGCAGGAGAATCACAAATTCAAGGTCATCTTTTACTACATAATGAGTTTGAGACCAGCCTAGGTTGCATGAGACTCTACCTTAAAACAAAATCAAAAAAGCAGACCGGATATTTATACTAGATTGGACTCCATTTGTAATTAGAGAACTCAGAGAAGGTACAGGAATGTAAATCTTTGCATTATAAACGCTGACTATATATACAGTTTTCCAGAGTCACTGCGTGTACAACCCTTTCCTGAGTCACTGTGCACACAGCCCTGAGATGCAAAAAATGTAACCCTGGAAGGAGTGAGAGGGAAAATGTGCAATTGAATTGTGGAGTTCAGGGCCAGTGTGGTGGCGGGAACGAAGTTCTTCAGAAATACTTCTCAAATATTCTGCCTCCCATAGAGCTTGGCTCCATCCATGGTCCCTAAGCGACGGCAAGGCTCGGAGGAGTAAACTGCTTCCTGGCAACCTGGCATGGACCTGCAATTTCAATTGTGTCAGGATGGGAATGGGAAGCGTCAAGCAGGAGCTAGGAGCTTCATGCAAGCTGGCAATTCTTTGAACCACACGGTGCTGTCCACATTTTATTAAGGAGTATGCCGAGGCCCTGAAACTTTCAAGTATGCAGCGGCTCCCACAAAGTCACGCTCTGTAAGGGGGTGGGGGGAGGAACAGTAACTTTCTCACTATTCTAGAACAACTGAATTCATTGCTCACACTTGGACCGCACAGGGTGTGGGAGCCTTTAATCCCAGCATTCGGGAGGCAGAGCTAGGCGGATCTCTGTGAGTTCGAGGCCAGCCTGGTCTACAGAGTGAGTTCCGGAACAGGCTCCAAAGCTACAGAGAGAAACCCTACCTTGAAAAAACAAAAACAAAAACAAACAAACAGAGAGAGAGAGAGAGGCCCTTTTCTCTTTCTGCTCTCTTCCCTCCGCACTGTCTGTTTCTCTTCTCTCTCTCCCTCTCTCCCTCCCTCTCCCCCTCTCTCGCCCAATAAAGCTCTAAAAAGGTAAAGAGAGAGAAAGTTCAAGGTCACCTTTACTACTTAGTGTGTTTGAGACCAGCCTGGGCTACAGATGGGACACCATCTTTAAAATAACCCAAACCAAAACACAGTCATGGGGTAGGAGCGATAAGAAAGTGTCCCTTCACCTGCTATGGCTATAGGCTTCCCTGATCCCGTTGGGAAACTTTGGCAAAGCAGCCTGGAGGGGTAGCTCAAAGCAGATTGCCCTGAATTCCCACAGTGTCAAAGACCCCCAGTCTTCAAGTCCTGCCTTCTGGCTATTGCGTCTCTTGGACGTCCCCTCGCTTTCTGCAGCCAAGTGGAGCTGCCAAGACAGCAGGCCTGGCTGGCAGCCCCGTGCTCTGCCCGCTGCACCAGCTTCCCGAAATGATAGCCTCATCAGAGCTGCCACAAACCGGAGCCTGAGGGGTTTCGGGAAGGACGTCTGCAGTTCCGAGCCAGGGTTTGCCTTCCCGTGTCGGCCCATCGTAGAGTCCGCCCTTCCGTGTCTAGCTCCTGCGTATCCTAGGGAGACCCTGCAGCTCCCGAGCGAGCGTTAGGATCACCCCTTTTCCTGCAGCTGACTAGCATCAGGTCAGAAACGGAGACCTCGGAACGGAACGTAGGGCCCGGCCAGAGGGCTCTGGAGATACAGACTCAGGGACTTGGTCGGGGGGAATGCTAGTCACGTCTGGACCCCTTCAATCCTCTTGTAATATAACACCTGGAGTCAACTCAGCCACACCCCACGCCCAACACACGCAGAGGCACACAGAGGCACACACACACACAGACACAGACACACACAGACACAGACACCCACAGACACACAGACACAGACACACACACCCTGTACTCCTCCCGCCACACACACACACACACAGACACACACACACACACACCCTGTGCTCCTCCCGCCACACACACACACACACACACACACACACACACACGCACACCCTGTGCTCCTCCTGCCACACACACAGACACACAGACAGACACAGACAGACACACACAGACACACATGCACACCCTGTGCTCCTCCTGCCACACACACAGACAGACACACAGACAGACAGACAGACACACACACACACACACACACGCACACCCTGTGCTCCTCCTGCCACACACACAGACACAGACACACACAGACACACACACACACACGCACACCCTGTGCTCCTCCTGCCACACACACAGACAGACACACAGACACAGACACACAGACACACAGACACACACACACACACACACACACACACAGACACACACACACACACCCTGTGCTCCTCCCGCCTCCTTCCAATTGGCTGGCGGGCAGGCTGGGCGTGCGGGATTGGCTCTGGTCCGGACACTGATGGATGACTCCCTGCTGCCTGAAGACTGGACCACTGTGGACTGGAGAACTGGGAAGGGGACAGGAGCTCTGCTCAGTCCGCACTGATTGGCGGAGGCGGAGCCAGCCAGGCCGGGGAGAGGGATCAGCTAAGCAGCCCTGGCCCACCCGGAGTTCCCACTTTCTAAGCCCACGAGCCCTTTGAAACTCACCGTGAAGCGTGCTGTGGTTTCTGGAGGCTCAGACAGGAGGTTTGGGGCTACCCGGGACCACTTAGTGAGACAGTGCCTGTCTCAAAACAAACAAACAAGACAACTCTTTCTATATTGTGGGGAGAAATTAATTCTGAGCTGTTGTACGGCAGGGATCCTTCAACTCTGGTCCTGGCAATGGGAATAATTTACTGGGCACAACGGAACCCTCTCCTCTTTCCTTCCAACCCGGGTCTCGTTCAGGTGTTTGTTGACTCGATGTATTCACATTTTTTAGGTGTCTGTGATGAACTGTGTACTGGGGAGAAACGAAGGTTCGCCAGTGGGCTTGGGGTGGAGGGTCCAAAGAAAAGATTGGATTTGAGGGACATGTCAAGACATAAAACCCTTTTAAAAATCCAATCCTGTTCCGAGTAGTGATGGGAATTTAGGTTCAATGTGTAAGATGTGTTTTTTGTTTTTTGTTTTTTGTCTTTTGTTTTTTTGGTTTTTTGAGACAGGGTTTCTCTAGCTTTGCTGCCTGTCCTGGAACTCGTTTTGTAGACCAGGCTGGCCTCGAACTCACAGAGATCCTCCTGCCTTTGCCTCCCGAGTGCTGGGATTACAGGCGTGCGCCTCCACCACCTGGCTTGTGTTCTTTTTAGTAAGAATTTTCAACAAAAAGTTAAACAAGTAGTCACCAAGTCGTAGTCTAGCGTCATTGCGTGGTCGTCATCTGGACCCTAACCTCCCCTTCATCTCAGATGAGGGGTGACCGAAAGAAATGAGAGTGACTGGGAAAGGTGTAGATTTTATACGTGAACACCGATGGCTATGGTCCCTCCACACCGACTGTTTGGTGGGAGAAAAAAAAATCTGGGGCGGTGGTGGCACACACCTGTAATCCCAGCACTCAGGAGGCAGAGGCAGGTGGATCTCTGTGAGTTCGAGGCCAGCCTGGTCTACAAAGCGAGTTCCAGGACAGGCTCCAAAGCTACAGAGAAATCCTGTCTCGAAAAAAAAATCTGTACTGATCATAATACTGAAATTAAAGTTCTTTTAGAATGAATTTTTCCAACAGACATCTACTAACTGGCTGTTCTGAGCTGGGCACTTTTATTGGAGGTCGATAGGAGCTTCTTTTTTAAAAAATAATGTGTTGTTGTTGTTGTTATTTTTTAATCTTTTTTGTTGTTTTTGAGACAGGATTTCTCCTTGTAGTCCTGGTTGTCCTGGAACTTGCTCTGTAGACAAGGCTAGCCCTAGCCATCGTGAAATTAGTTCTGGAGACCAGGTTGGCCTCAGACTCAGAGATCCACCTGCCTCTGCCTGGATTAAAGGTGTGTGTCACTACACCTAGCGTGTGTGTGTGTGTGTGTGTGTGTGTGTGTGTGTGTGTGTGTGATATGTGGAAGCATACCTTCAGAAGCCAGAAGAGGGTATTTAATTCCCTGGAGCTGAAGTTCCAGGAGATCGTAAACTGTCAGGCTGGGTTCTGGGAAAAGCAGTAGTAAGGTCTCTTAATTGATGAGCCATCTCTCCAGCTCCTGATGGGAACTTCTAAAAGGAGTTGGAAGGCACACTATCTGATCTAAGTAGACTCCAACTAGACTGGGTATAAAATTATGCTTGCAGATAAGGAGTCTATAAACATTCAGATGAGACCTCAAATTACATGATGATAGGAAACATCTGGGGAGAGACAGCACAAGTGTTCTTCAGCTCTCATGAGAGTTCCAGCCCCAGCCCCCAGCCCTGTTTTGTTTGTTATTTATTTTTAGTATATGCGCATTGGTGTTTTGCCTGCATATGTAGCTGTGTGGAGGTGTTGGAACTCTTGGAAATTGGAGTTCCAGACAGTTGTAAACTGCCATGTGGGTGCGTTGAACCCGGGTCCTCTGGAAAAGCAGCCAGTGCTCTTTACCTCCAAGCCATTTCTCCAATCCATCCACGTGTTGTCTGTAATTGCAGAAAGTGTATATCTGCCAGGAGAGCTGATAGAGGGTGTGTCTTCCCCTGACACAAGCTGAAATAGGTGACTTTTTCCTGGGCAGGGCGAGAGTGGGTCACAGTGGGTGATGAAGAAATAATTGCCACTTTGCTTCTCTCTGTACCTGGCTACACTAGTGACCTCAGAACAGGCTGGCCAAGGAGACATGAGACTCTTTCTCCAAAAATCAAAATAAACACATAAGTAAAATAAAACAACACCCTCCAGCTTTATCGCCAATCTTAGCCACCACACAGTGTGCTGTCATCAATCTATTCTGAAAGCCTGAAGACTTGGTGTTAATGAACAAATCGATAATGATGATTTAGACATTTTAAATTCTGGAAAGTATCTTAGAACAGTAAGTTCAAAAGCCAGGTGTGGTGGTGCACACCTATAATTTCAGCATTTGGGAGGCAGAGGCAGTTAGATCCCTATGAGCTGGAGGCCAGCCTGGTCTACATAGTGACTTCTGGGATAGCCAGAGCTACATAGTGAAACCTTGTTTCAAAAAACAAAACAAGGGCTGGGGATTTAGCTCAGTGGTAGAGCGCTTGCCTGGCAAGCACAAGGCCCTGGGTTCGGTCCTCAGCTCAAAACAAACAAACAAACAAACAAAATAATAATTTCATCCATATCTCTATATTTAGTACACACACACATAGCACCACCCTGAAAATAGGCACATACGAATGCATGAGCATACACACACACACACACACACACACACACACACACACATACACACACACACACATACACACACATACACACACACACTAAAGGCAAGAAATTGCAGCAAGGGAGAAAATCTGATTACATTTGACCAGACCAGCGTGGTTTCTCTTCATCTGAACCCATGGTTTAACTTGCAAATATGAGGGCTGGGGGCTGAAGCCCCGCTAGGCACTTGTGCTTAGTACATGTGAGGCCTTTCGTATACCCCCAGCATAGGAGAAAACCCTAGACATCATAAAAAGGATGCTCCTGTCTCCCGACAACAGCCTGGTAGTGAGGATGAGAATGCAGGGGCAGATAAGTGATTGGAGGACTTGCCACAGCTCTTTCTCAGCCTCCACGGTTTGAGGACCACCCATCACTACCACTCTGAGGGGCCTCCCTGTGGCTGGATGGCTGGCAGGCTCGTGGAATGTCCCCTCCCAGAAGATAGCAGGGGAATCCAAGAATTTAGACCTCGGAGAGTAGACAATATACAAACAGAAATCAGGGCTGGAGAGATAGCTCAGAGCCCTGGCCGCCCTTCCAAAGGACCTGGGTTCAATTCCCAGCACCCACATGGCAGTTCACAACTGTCTGTAACTCCAATTCCAATGGATTTGACCAGCACTCGGGAGGCAGAGGCAGGTGGATCTCTGTGAGTTCAAGGCCAGCCTGGTCTACAGAGTGAGATCCAGGAAAGGCGCAAAGCTACACAGAGAAACCCTGTCTCGAAAAACCTAAACAAACAAACAAACAAACAAAACATCTCTGTGGGCTGGAGAGACGGCCAGTGGCTGAAAGGATTGTCAAGCAGGCTTCCTGGCCTGAGTTCCTTTTTCTAAACCCGCAGAAGGAGGGGAGAACAGACTCTCAAAAATTGTCCTCCACGAGGACGCCATAGCATCCGCTTGACTGAGTGTGCACACATTAATAGTGATAATAATAACAGCAATAATACTCCCCCCATCCTCCCCCCCCCTCAAAAAAAGAAAAGAAACAATCCGTCCTAGTGTTCGGGAATGGGAATCAGAAAATGAAGCCCTCGCAGGTTTGCCCAGAAGGTGGCGCTGTAAGACAAGCGCCATTTAAATTCTCCTTAGCCTGGCTGGGATCAAGCATTCCGGCTTTAAGGAATCAGGCCTGAAGAACTTTTCTCTGGACAGGAGTTGAGCTTTGGTAAATACCACAGGGCGCAGGTCCCACATCAAAGCTCTGAACAGCCCGGGGGGGGGGGGGGGGACGAGAAGGTGCTCCATCCCAGGACCCTGGGACAGCCGTTGGGCTGAACAAACAGGGCCTGTGATAAACAACTAAGAAAACCAGGCCTTCCACGCTGGAGATGGGATTTTCTCTGAGTAAGGGCAGGTTGGAGAGAGGGCCAGGGATCTCCCACACTCAGTCAAGTTTATACCTTGGTAGGGAAAAGTACTTGAGTGAAGCAGTTAAACAAACTGGGGGCGCTCAGGAGATGAAAGTGAAGCCCAAAGGTGACTTGTCCAGTGTCTGACTGTGTGCCCAACGGTCACCTCTCACTTGGTTTGTTTGGTTTTTTTTTTTTTTTTTTTTTTTTTTTTTGAGACAGAATCTCCTATGTAGCCCTGACTGGTCTTGAACTCACAATCCTCTTGTCTCGGCCTCCTTCTGCTGACAATTACAGTAGTATGCTAGCATACCTAACAGCTTTTGCTTGCCTTTCTTTTCCCATGTTTTCTGTAAAACATCAGAACCTACAATTTATATATGGCTGGGGTCTGGAGAGATGGCTCTGCAGCTAAGAGCCCTGGCTGTTCTTCCAGAAATCCTGAGTTCAATTCCCAGCAACCACATGGTAGTTCACAACCATCGATAGTGGAATCTGATGCCCTCTTCTGGCATCAAGTTGTATATGCAGAAAGAGCCATCATATTCATAAAATAAATAAATCTTAAAAAAATAATACAGTTAAATGGCATTCGGCATTCAAAAAAAAAAGAAGAAGAAGAAAAAGAGGGGGGTCATGATGGGGAAACCCACAGAGACAGCTGACCGATACTAGCTGGAGCTCACTGACTGGACTGACAGCCCGGGAACTTGCATGGGACCAAACTAGACCAGCTGAATGTGGGTGACAGTTGTGTGGCTTGATCTGTTTGAGGGGTCCCTGGCAGCAGGACCAGGACTTATCCCAGGTGCATGAACAGGCCTTTTGGAGCCCATTCCCTGTGGTGGGATACCTTGCTCAGCCTTGATACAATGGGGCTAGGCTCTCCTTCAACTTGGTATGCCAGCCTTTGTTGACTACCATGGGAGGCCTTACCCACTCTGAGGAGTGGATGGGGGTAGAGTGGGAGGGAGATGAGGAGGGGGGAGAAGGGGAGGGAGGGGGAACTGGGGTTAGTATGTAAAATGAAAAAAATTTTAATAAATAAATAAAGAAAAAAATAATACAGTTATACATGGCTTTTCCTTGACAATGAGTGACTTCCTAGGCATTTCAAATGGTAGCAGAATTTCTTTTCTTTCTTTCTTTCTTTTTGTATTTTTATTTATTTATTTATTTATTTTTTGAGACAAGGTTTCTCTGTAGCTTTGGAGCCTGTCTTGGACTAGCTCTGTAGACCAGGCTGGCCTCGAACTCACAGAGATCCACCTGCCTCTGCCTCCTGAGTGCTGGGATTACAGGTGTACACCACCGCTGCCTGGCGCAGAATTTCTAACATAGTTTTATTTTATTTTTTTTTTCAGATAAGATCTGAAAGACGAGGGATGTGCTCAGTGGTAGAGTGCTTAACCACCACGCATGAAGTTCCAGGTTTAGCTCCCTGTACCGGTATCCTGCAACCATCAAGCTGAGCATTGAAACTGGGTATGTAGACCAGGCTGGCCTTGAACTCCCTATGTAGCCTAGCATGGCCTTGAAGTTCTGACCCTCTGCATCCACCTCTCGAGTACTGGGATTATAGGTGTGCGCCTCCAACCCCTACTTATGTGGGCTAGAGGTTGAATCTAGGGATTTGTGCATCCTAAGCAGGCACTCTACCAGTACAGTTGCTCTATATCTCCAGTCACCGGAACACATTAGAATTCATTCCTTTTAGACCCCTTTAAGCTTGAGACTAGGTATTCAATACCCATTTATCAGATATCATATATAGTGTATAGGTAATACTCATGTGTAAATATTTTGTGTAGTTGCTATCTATTTCTAGTCCAATAATTGTTTGTTGTCTGTTTTTCTGTCCTGGTATGAACTCACAGCCTTGTGTATGGTAGGCAAGCAGTCTACAACTAAGCTACATCCTTAGCTTCTTTTCTTTCTTTCTTTCTTTTCTCAAGATAGGTTCTCTGTGTAGCCCTGGCTGTCCTGGACTAGCTCTGTAGACCAGGCTGGCCTGGAACTCACAGAGATCCACCTGCTTCTGCTTCCCAGTGTGTATTATTATTTCTTTAGATTTGTTTTATTTTATGTATTTGAGTGTTTGTCTGTCTGTCTGTCTGTCTGTATGTATGTATGTATGTATACCATGTGTGTACCTGGTGCCTGTGGAAGCCAGAAGAGGGTTCCTGGAACTGGAGGTACAGATGGTTGTGAGCCACCATGGGGTGCTGGGTTAACTTGGGTCCTCTTCAAGAATGGGTGTTCTTAACCACAGAGTACCTCTCTAGCAACCCCCACATTATGTTTTGAGACAAGACCTCCCACAAAACTTGAAGTTCACACTTTCAGTTACACTGGCTATGGAGTGCCACAAAGTACCACGGAGTGCCTGCCACAAGTGCCACGGACCACCCAGGACCCACCTGGCTCCACCTCTCCAGGGGAGTACAGAGTCACCGCTATACATGGCTTCTTTATTTAGGTCCTAGGAATCCATACTCAGGTCCCCATTCTTGCACAGCAGCTACTTTACCTACTGAACTGTCTCCCCAACCTCAATAGCATTTTCCTCAATAATAAAATTAAGGTAGGGGTGGTGGTACATACTCAGAATCTCAGTATTTGGGAGGTGGGGCCAGGGGATCAAGTGTTCAGTATCATCCTCAACTACAAATAGAGTTGAATGCCAACCCAGGCTTTTCGAGATCTTGTCTTAAAAAAAAAAGCAAAATCTGAGGACGGTGATGATGAAATAATAAGCGCTTTCTTCTGCCATTTTTTTTGAAGGAAAATATATGCATAAACCAAAAAGAAGACCAGGCGGTAGTGGCGCACGCCTTTAATCCCAGCACTCGGGAGGCAGAGCCAGGTGGATCTCTGTGAGTTCGAGGCCAGCCTGGTCTACAGAGCAAGATCCAGGATAGGCACCAAAACTACACATAGAAACCTGTCTCGAAAAAACAGAGAGAGAGAGAGAGAGAGAGAGAGAGAGAGAGAGAGAGAGAGTTCTAATAAGACTTGAGCCAATTGCATTTGCTAAGCTCCTTGGAAACAGTCTGCTTCCTTTACCTATGTAACTTTCTTTGCACCCCTGACCTCTGTGAGGTAGATATTGTCATCCATACTTGACAGGTGGGAAAACCCAATCTGCTCTCTGCCCCTGGGAACAGAAACAATGAGGCAGGAATCGAGGTGTGGGCTTCCCCAGGAAGAAGACAAGCCTTCAATTAACCCTCTGCCCTGACCCCACCGGGTCCACCCTTTCTATTTGTTCCCTGTGCACTCAGAGTCTTCCTAGGGCCAGCAAGATGGCTCCATTACGGTGACCAAAATGGCAGGAATTAGACTGATGGGTAGCAGGAGGTGTGAGCGAAGGAAAGAGATGGGGGAGCCAGCAGAGCAGAAACCTTGGGGGCAATATTGGAATCAGCCCAAGGCAGGATGTGATGGTTCACACCTGTAATCCCAGTACTCAAGGCAGAACTGCTACATGTTCAAGGCCAACCTGAGTGCACAAACCTCAGCTACAGATTGAGATTCTAGGAACAAGTAAATTAACAATCAATCCGAGAATCCAAGAATCTTAAGAAGCCTTGCAGATGGCTGCCCTTGCCCTGGCTAGGAAGCTCGGGTTGCAGACCCTCTGGTTTTGAGACAAAGATTAAACAGTTGTTTACCCCGCCTGGAGAGCATGCTGGGATGCTAGTCCAGGCACCGAGTTTCCTGTGGGTGATGCTCTCCGTCCTGCAAACCAAAACAGAGAGGAAAATAAATCAAGCATGGCTCTTTAACTCCAAATCCCTCTTTGTTGGGGTGGAGGACTATTGAAGTCTCCCTTAAATTCTATGTGAATAAACTGAGGGGAGCTAAGGGGTAGCAGGGAGGAAAGACAAAGGGGCTGAGGAGATTAGCAGGGAGATGAGAGAGCTTGCAGGGGGCGTGGGGAGGTGCAGAGACAAGCGGCCCACCAAGATGGGTCTCCGGGGACCCTCAGCTTGAAGCTCAGGTCTTGAGCAGTGGCAAAGAGGAGGGAATTAGACTGTCTCAGGGCCAATGGTCTTAAGGGATCTATTTGCAGGAGCAGAGGCCCAGAGACTGCCGGTGTGCAAGCTGCTCAGGGCTCTGGGTCACAAGAGAAATGAATAAGGAGTATCCCTGATGACAGGGTTTCCTCCTCCTCCTCCTCTTCCTGACTCTCTTCCTTCCACTCTCCTTAAGCCCACTGAATCCCTTAGGCAGCTGGGATCAACAGAAGTTGGATACTGATGCGTGTACAAGGGGAAGAGGGGAGCCTTGAAACGGCAGAACCTGAGAGAGGTACCCGTGTACAGAGCAAATGAGGGCAGCCTGAAAACAGCTGAATCTGGGGAGATAGAACTGCCTAGTGAGAGAGCAAGGGGGGTGGTCTGGAAACTGCCGAATCCAAAGAGGCTAATTTGTGTACCAGCGAAATATAGGGGAACCTGGAAACAGCAGGATCTGGGGAGACCGCTCGTGTACAGGCAGGCAGAGAGAGAGTGTGTGGGAAGTCTGAAAACAGTTGAATCTGGGGAGATAAGTTCATGTGCAGGGGGAGCTAGGGGAGACTGGAAACAGCACAACCTGGGGAGATGCATCAGTGTACAGTAGAAACTGGGGTGGCCTGGAAATGGGCTCTCTGGGGACAGCACTGAGTGTGATTGTCATAGTGGCTTGTGTTTTTTTGAGACAGGGTATAATATTTGGGGCCGACCTTGAACTTCATGTGTCCTGGAGGGTGACCTTGAACTTCTGATCCTCCTGCTTCCACCACACCCAAGTGCTGGAAGTATAAGCATGTGATACCACACCTGGTTTATGTGGTACTAGGGATCCAACCCAGATCTTCATACGTGTCAGGGAAACACTCTATACCAACTGAGATAATCCCCAACCCCTTTTCAGACAAAACAAAACAAAAAAACAAGGTCTCACTATGTAGCTTAGGTTGGCCTGAAACTCACCGTAGAGCCCAAGCTAGCCGCAAACTCATGACAATCCTCCTGCTTCAGTCCTGCAAGCGCTGGGATTATAGTCATGAGTCACCATATCTGGCTAGTCTTTCCATACCTGTTTCAGGATAGGATAAGACTTCCCTGTTGGACAACAGGAATGCAGTAAATCCTATCTGTCCACCCCTCTCTCCTGAGGCTAACTGCATTTGCCATTTACTTTCATAGCATAATTCTTGCATTTAGAAAAGGATCTGGAGAGATGGTAAGAACACTTGCTGCTCTTGCAGAGGACTTGGGGTTCAGTTCTCAGCACCCACATGGTGGCTCACAACCATCTGGAACTTCTGACCTCCTAGAGCTCCAGGCACACCTGTGGTACACATACATACATACATACATACATACATACATACATACATACAGGCAAAACACACTTTGACATGTAAGATTTAAAAATAAATAAATCTAAAACAAAGAAGAAGAAAAAAGTGAACTAAGTGTCCCAGACTCTTGCTCAAATGGCAGGAGGGGGGTGGTGGGATGGGGTGGAACCCGTGAGTTCTAGGTCCCGAGGATGGGTTGTAGATCTCAGCAATAAAGATGGCAGAGAACGCATCGGAGACCCAGGGCTCCCTCTCCTCCGCCGCTGTAGTCAGTTCTTTCCTGTTGTAGCCACCGGAAGAATGATTGATTAGGCAAGCCAGGAAGGATGGTGGGAGAAAGCAGATGCCTTTTTATCTGGCTGGGGTCTCCCCGAGCTGTAGCCATGTGACTACCTGGCTGACCTGGGGTCTCCATCATGTCCCTACCTGTCCACAAGACAGATCAGGCTGACCTTCTTGCTGGCCCTCCCCCTCCGTCCGTTCCCGGGGAAGGTTGCTAGGATAATTATAGCCTGCTTGTTTCTTTCTCTCCCCTCCAATTCCTTTGGGTCCTAGAATTTTTTTTTCTTTTTTCCCTTTTCAGGGGGTCTGAGTCACTTCACCTACTCCATGAGGAACTAGAATCTGGAAGGCTCCCTTCAGCAGAAATCATAAGGTGAAATTCTCAGGGGTATCCTTCGTGTTTATCCCCCGCTGTTTACCTTCTTCCCAGTGTAAAGTGGGAACCTATTGTTTTGCTCTTTATTTAGCAAGCCAGAGCCTTTCCCCTAAATGCTCAGGCTCTTTTAGTGTGGACACAGCTGCTGTCCTCAGAAGGAAGACCTCTCTATTCAGTGGAGTGGCCTGTTGTGTTGTGTTGTTCTGTTTTGGGTGTAAGGTATTGAGCTGAGACAATATCTTTCTATGTAACCCCTGGTTGGCCTGGGATTCGCTATGTAGACGTAGACCAGGCTGGCCTTGAACTCACAGAGCTCTACCTGCCTCCTTCTCTTTAGTGCTAAGACTAAAGGTGTGTGCCACCATACCCGGCCTTACATTTTGTTTTGAGATAAGAGTTTCGCTAAGTTGCCCAGGCAGGCCGTGAACTTTCAATCCTCCTGCCTCAGCCTCTAGAGCAGTTGGGGTGACCAACCTGTACCACCAGGGGTGGCCAGCAGGACTGAGTTTCAAACCTGGTTCTATCAGCTATAAACTTGGTGATTTTTGGCAAGTTGCAAAATATCTTGCGCATCAGTCACTGCCCCTGTGGAGGAGGAGGCACAGATCTCATTTCCCTTTAATTACTCTGTGACAGGATCTCACCATGTAGCCCAATCTTGCCTCAAACCCAGGATCTTCAGGTCTCAACCTCTGAAGCGTTTGTTAGGATTACAGGCGTGTACCATCATGACTGGTCTTTACTCCACAGAATTTGAAAAAAGAGAAGGGTTTGGGGATTTGGCTCAGTGGTAGAGCACTTGCCTAGCAAACACAAGGCTGGGTGTGATCCTCAGCTCCAGAGGGGAAAAAAAGAGAGAGAAAAGAAGAAGAAGAAGAAGAAGAAGAAGAAGAAGAAGAAGAAGAAGAAGAAAATAATGTAGATGAAGTTGTTAGCCAGGGACCAGTAAAGTGAGTGCCCAAAATATGACAGCTGTGACCATGAGGTCACATTTGCTGTGTGGAACAGACAGAGTGAGGGAGACTGACGGGGGGCTCACGGGCCAGGAAGGGAGTCCAGCCGAGTGCTGGAAGGGAGGGCTGAATGCAAGATGGAGGGAGAGAGGGAGAAGGATTGGCAGGAGGCAAGGGGCAGAGGAGGGGGCTCACGGGGACAGACCTAGGCTGGGGCAGAGGAGGGGGCTCACGGGGACAGACCTAGGCTGGGGCAGAGGAGGGGGCTCACGGGGACAGACCTAGGCTGGGGCAGAGGGAAAACTCGAAAGGACAGGATGAGGCAGAACATGGAAAGGGACGGACAGACAGCAGCCGGGAAAGGAAGACAGAAGGACAAAGTGTGTAGAGAAGGCACAGCTGGTGTGATACAGACAAGAGGTGTGGAGGAGGCAGAGGAAAAAAAAAGAACCTGGGCAGGGGGGTGATGGTGCTGGTGTCAAAATGAGATGAGGAAGCAGGCCCAGGACAGACAGACTGAGAGCGATCTGGGAAAGTGAAAGACAGACAGACAGATGGCAGGGACAAGAGGGTGCCCTGGGTTGCCTGCATTCTGCTGTGTTTACTAGCTAATTGAGTTAAATTGTTGTCAGAGATGTAATTAAAGGGTAGAGAGAGCTCTCTGGCAGACCCGAAACAGATGGAGGGGGCTTTAATTGGTAATTAAATTCTTCCCTGGCAGCTGAGGAAGGAGCTCACGCTTCAGCCTCACAAGGCCACGGGTGGCCTCCCCCACTCCAGGCCCCTCTCAAGGGCCCTTTTGGGAGGGGGCTATGCTCTACTCACCAGCAGCCTGGCAGGCGGGGCAGCTTGGTAACTGCTGGGGGATGAATGCCAAAGCAAGCCTTCTTCCCTGCCTGGGACTGGCTCAGCTCCCGGGGGCCACGCCAAGCACACCTGCCTTGTGCCTGCCCCTTTCCAACCACCCCTCTGCTGCTGCACATCAAACTAGCCTTGACCAGTGAATTCCTACATGACCGCTATTGCTCCTGGCGTGTGCGTGTGTGTGTGTGTGTGTGTGTGTGTGTGTGTGTGTGTGTGTGTGTATAGGGAGGGTGTCTCAGGAAGAATCATGGGGTACTAACCCTGTGGGTTGCTGTGCTCGGGGAGAGTCAGTTGGTTCCACTGGGGAACTGCAAAGACCCAGCATCCCGTCCAGGAGTCATGTGTACAGATTCCTTTCTGCTTGACCTGTCAGTGTCTGTCTGGCCCTCATTCCATCCTTTACTTCTACTACATATACAGGG